>NW_018128052.1:2436354-2448990 GCF_001952655.1 Monopterus albus | reverse complement strand
GGGAACTGACCAAGTCGAAATGACATGTTAAAAATATGGGTTAATGGTTTGCATATCCCCTCAATTACCCATTTAACAGTTGTCATAGTGATGCCATCACTATCACTAGATGTTTTGTTACCACATTTATTCACTATCTCTATAATTTCCTTTTCAACTATGGGCTTCAAAAACATAGAACTCATGTTCCTTTCGATTGTATTATTATTTATAGTGACGGATGTATCATCTGTACAAATGCTTCTTGCTAAACCAGGACCAACATTCACAAAGAACCTATTAAACTTATCTACTACATCCTCCAATCTATTAACCGGTGTATCATTATCCATAAAATATTGAGGGTAGTTACTCTTGCTGGAACTGTTTCTAATCAATTTATTTATTATATTCCAAGTACCACGACTCTAAATTACCCCTAGGAGTGAGTGTCAGTGTGTGTACCCGGAGAGAACCCACACAGCTGGGTACTTGGAATATATTAAATAAATCTGAGATGCTTATTCCTGAATAGAGTCACTGGGAGAGCCAATCCCAGCAAATGCTGGGCAAGAGGCGGGGTCCACCCTGGACAGGTTTCCAGGCTATCACACACATGGCTGCCATGTAGACAAACAACCACACACTGACACTCACTCCTAGGGGTAATTTAGAGTCGTGGACTGTGGGAGGAGGCCAGAGTACCCGGAGAGAAACCACACAGCTGGGAGAACATGCAGACTCCACACAGAAAGGCCCTGAGTGAGCCCAGGCTCACACCCAAAACCTCGTTGTGAGGCGACAGCACTAACCACCGCTCCACTGTGCCACCCAAATGATTATCCATTCTTAGAAAATCTAAAATGGTTTGACTTTAATGGCTATTCAATCTTTGATTGTTTCAAGTTCATGTTTATTTTTTGTAACTTTATATCACCTGCCCTGATTCATATAATTATTATAATATTGTTTGCCTAGAAGCCCAGGCACAAGCACTAAATGTAGTGACAGTATTCAGGCGAACGCTGGATGGTTATATACAGGAGGCCAGACTATCACCTGAGGTGCTGGATGGGCATGAAACTAATTGACTCTGAGAGCCCAGTGGTGGCATAATGATCACAGTCACATAACCCCAAATAAAGGTTATAAAATATCAAGTGCTTCTTAATCCTTATGCAGTTCCAATAATAATAAGCACCTGACACAAAACGGACACGACTGATACTTGAGTCTGCAGCACCGTCTTTACCTACTATAGCCAGTAAGCAGAGTGTAGCACAGCCCGTCGGGACACGCACCTCCGCTGCTCCAACATGCACCTGTGGACCACAAAGCCCGACTCTTCCCGGGCCTGCCTGAATCGGAATGCGCACTATGTAGGGGGAAATAAAAAGCAGCGCCGAAATCACAACCCAAACCGAGACTACTGACCCCCTAATGTCTTCTGAGTCATTCACTGAAGCCTATTAAGCATCAGTGATGGCATCATATTGCCCATTCACAGCAGCTTTTTTGTAAATGAATACAAATACCCAGTGTCCTCTGATCTCCCCACAGCAGACGCACGATACACACCGTGTTTTACTGTTTTACTGTGGCACTCACCGAGCACCCCGGACGGTGTTGTGGACGTCTGCTGTCTCGGTTGGTAGCAGGTCCTGTCCTGCTGCTCACTTGGCATCGTCTTCTCCATCCTATCCCCTGCCCCGTCACTGTCGTCGACGTCTGCAGTGCTGTTGCTATCGTTTACAGTGGCGTTGGTATCAGCTGTTCCGGTGCCCGACGCCTGCATGGTGGTGTTCAATACTCCGGGTGGTGAAGCAGCTGGAAGACCGCAGTGCACGGAGGATTTTTGCTTTTATTGCATGGCTGTTGCATGTAGATGTGAAATCCTAGTGTATCCGATAGATGAGGAGGAGGAGGAGGAGGAACATGATCATGGCACCTACACGTTACGCGCACCAGTCGTGACTGGGTAGTGACGACAGAGCTTAGGGGAACACCATGCACGCTACAGGTCTGCAAACAATGAAATCCTGTGTACAGTACATACAGCTCTGAGACTCGTGCCACGGTGTCTTTTCACATAGCACATACATACACCAGTTTTTATTTTTAAAATCTTAAGTCTGGAACACCAAGAAATATATTTTGCTTTGTCCAAACAAAAAATACACGGATGAATTGGACGTAGACATGTAAAAGGCCCCCCATCCCTCCATCAGTCATAACATGTGTCTTATTCTCCTTCCATCTCTTTATGGTAGCCTTGCATATCTTTGTGATTGTTCAGTCTCTTTTACATCTCACACAGTGCCCTCTATGTGGTCATTTTAAATTTATTTGTAGCTTTAAAACTGAGTTCTATGACTTTCAAACAAGAAATATTAAGTCACTTTACTAAGAGTCTGGCCCAGGACCCTCTGACCTCTCAGACCCTTAGGCCTGTTCAGTAGTAATCCATCCATAGCCACATAATAACATAAGATAGTTAAATTAAATAATTATTTTAATAAGACGACATAAGGTAACTGAGAGAGTCTCAAATTTAAGGATTAAATTGTCATTCTTGCCAAAAATGAGTTCAGTTTTCTTGCATAGTGTTAACTAGTAATGACAGGAGGAGGTTATCTTAGCTTAATGCCAAGACTTGAAACAAGGAAACAGCAGTAAGGATTTTAGAATTATTCAGCTGTATCAAACAATAGAAATTTAATTGTCGATTTTAAATGCATTTTTTATTAAAGAAGACATGCAGACGTGAGTCACAGTCTGAGTCATTGTCAGTTTTCTCTAATTTGTAGAGTAGTAACATTAGTTTAAAGTTAAAAGAGAAGGGAAGAGTCAGGCTTGTCGTCCACAGGTGCATGATGGGGCAGCAAAGGTTCTTCCTCCCCTATTTCTGTTGGAAGGTGGTGTTTTGTGTCTTTGTTTCACTGCTTCAGGAACAGTGTGCAACAAAGTATTTACTTGTGATAGTTTCTTTTCTAGACAATTTGTAAATAAATGTACTATTGGGACAAAATGTAATAGTCCAAAGTTCCTTTGTCCTCCAGTAAATCCACTTTGTCTAGTTAGAATTATACTAACATCATACTTTGTAAATTACTGTACCCATCATACCTGTAAAAAGAAGTAGAATGAGGAGGAAACTTTATCATATTTATAAAATATTAATTTTGTTCCTTCCACTATGACAATACGCTGTTATGGACACTAGATGGAGGCAGTAGACAGACTTAAAACCGCTGAGAGGGTCAGACTGCTGCTATTTTAATAAATTGTGAACCTACAACTACAGGACTATACTCTTTCTGTTCTGTAATTTTCCAAAGGCTGATGTGGAAGGTAAAAGCTTCACATAAATGACTGAGGCAAATAGTCTAATGGGCATTTCATATATTCTGATTCTGACATTCAGGAAAAATAACTTGAAACAATTCATGTGACCATAAATGTCATATAGAAACATGATCACAGCTAATCAAAGACAAAAAAAGACAAAAACAAGATAAAGCTCTATGTATAGAGATCGCATGAAGGCAGTTTTCAAAGGTATGCCACTATTTGCATTGTGCCTAATCACTAGGCCTCTGTGAAAGGTTTCTAGGTGGCCCTGCCTCTGTCAGAATGTGTTCTTGCTGTTTTTACCTGTGTTTGTTGGTTTGTTTGTTCACAGTAAAAGTCAAACAGTAATGAATGGATTTAGAAATGTTTTGGAGAGGCAGGGTATGGCCCACAAAACAGTTTTTGTGCTAACCCGTGTTAAATCTGGATCCAGGACTTTTTTAAAGGATCCTTCACCATTGTGAGGTTGGGCCAGTTTATAGTTGGCCACTAACACTGGACACTGATCAAAAAGGCACAGGATGCACTTTCTGTGAGAGCACAGGAAGTTCAACCTGTCCCAGAAGCTGCTGATTCAGTTCTACAGAGGAATCTGCCACACTTCCATCACTGTCTGGTTTGGCTCAGCAGCCAAACAGGACAGGAACAGATTCTAGTTCACAGTCAGGACTACAGAAAGAATCATCAGTGTCATCCTGCCCTTCATGGAGGACCTGTACACCTTACAGGTAAAAAGGAGGGTAGAGAAGGTTTCTGCAGACCCCTCACACCCTGGACATAGTCTGTTCGACCTCCTCCCTTGTGGACGGCGTTACAGGTCACTGTACGCCAAGACAACCAGGCACGAGGACAGTTTCTTCCCCTGGGCCGTCACTTGTAGGATCAGTTAACCCATGTCTAAGGGTATGGCAGGATGCAGTAAACACCCCTGCACAACAACACACTGATGTAACATGTAGTAGGTCTTTTTTAACTTGTATACATACAGTATATATATTGTATATTTTTGTCCTCTGTTTTGTTTTGTTTTTTACTTTACAGTTTTATTCTCTTGGGCACTGGGTTGGAGTCAAATTCCTTGTATTTTTGATAATACTTGGCAATAAACTTAATGCTTATGCTCTGTAAAACTACAGCACAGGTGGGTTAATTTTCTAGTTATGTTCTATTCAATGACTCATTGGTAGGAACGAAAGGATCCAAGTCATAACAGGTGTTCTTTATGTGTAAATTTCACTGCCTGTTCTAAATCTACTCCACAAACAGAGAGAGAGAAAGAGAGAGAGTGATGGTGGTCGAGTGAGCTAATGTGTGAATGAAGAGAGGGAGAGGAACTAGCACAATAACAAAATAACAATAAAAGGTTATTTTGTGATTGTTTCATGGCAGATTTAAAGCATAAATACACATGGCCACACAAAGATTTTATGATAATGTAGTCAAGGCACATTCCCCATCTTCCTGTCTGCTCCGCTGTGGCCTCTGCCCTGCTCCTTTTGTGTGTGTGTCGCTAAGCCTTGCCCTTGGTCAAACAAACAAACACACAGCTCATATTATGATGGTCAAACTATCATTGGGGATATTGCTTTTAGGTGTAATTGGGGAAACTGAGCTGCCTTGATGGAGGCTTGTGCTCTCTGAGTGCTGTCTAGTTTTTTTTTATAGCTTATATTGTACCAGGAACTGCTGGATCCAAAAGAAGCCCATATTATTTAAATAATTATGACTGGTATGTTCTACATCGGTCACATCTCTTGGTTTCATTTTCTGTCTTAGTCAAAATAAACAGGGTACTGATAATATCCACACAATTTGTTAACTCCCAGGACACAGAACAACGTTTGGTGTCATGTAAAATTATGGTGTTTATGTGAGAGCTAATATTTATTATTACTGACAATGAGAGATCAGGGAGTTTATAGCCTCCTGTTGAACCAGGTTTATCCCATCACCTAACCCATGTGATTACATACACTTTGTACAGTGACAGCGGGAGGAATCCAAACCAAATAACAGCAGTGGCTTTAACTCTGTTACACTTTCTTAGCAGACAAAATGATCAGTGATCGATCTCTGATGGAAAGTCACTGACAGAGATAAACAAGGCAGTTCCAGCAGATCACAGCAGCTCACCAGCATCCAACAAATTACATTTGAGGAAAAGGTCATTTGTTTCTCAGTGAAGTCCTTGCTTCCTACAGTTTTACTTTGTACATATTGTATATAGAGCAATGGATAACAAGATAATATACTGACAATATAACATTTAAATATTATTGTAGAGGATTTACTTCATATTTATAATGACAACTGCCAGAAAAATAGTTTGTGTATTCAGTGTAAAAAGATGTATTTTTATTTGATTTGAGCCCCTGACTTTTCAAACCAGCGCTAGGTCAAAATGTTAATTTACACAATACTTTTAAACGAATTTAACTCAAAACTAATGGCATATCAGTCCAAACTGTCCTATGTGTAATGTTACTTAGCACACAATAGCGGGCTAAAAATGAAGATGGAGAATAACTTTAATATATCTTAACATCAGCACATTAGCAAGCTGATAGTTACAGGTTTTTAAATGTACTTTTTTAGTTTAGTAATTAAACTAAATCTAATTGTTCAGTTCGGTTGAAATTGTTCTACACATGAAACAAAATGCCCTGCAGCTGGGAAACAGGAAAGAAAACCAGAAACATTAGCGCTATAAGGACACCTTGTATATGTAGTTTATTGTTGTGGTACTGCAATTAACCCAAGAAAAGTTGTATTTGCAGTAGTTTGTTGACACCACAAGTACAAATTTAGTACTACAGGATTGTCCATGAAGCTGAGGCTCATGAATTGAAGCCCACTCCCTTTAGAGCAATTAAACTGATGTTTTCCTATCCATAACTCTTCAGCTAAGAGAGGTGAAGGTGAATGTCAGAGCTATGCAGAAGGACTATTAGTGCTGGGGAATACTGTGATTAACATGAGTCGACAGGAAACTGCTTTCAGATGACAGGAAACACATTTGCACAGACCAGTATCACCAAGAAAAACTTTCCAGTGAGGAATAATTATAACACGTGCTGTGTCTCAGTCACTAATAAAGTGACCCCCAGAAGTATCCAACCAGGTGACCTTCAGTGCCCTCACAGCTCCTCCTGCACTAAGCTGCACATCCCAAATGTGGAAAAAACACTTGATGTTAAACAAAGGATATCCTTTAGACGGGAAGGAGCTCTCCCTTTGCTCAAGTCTAAGTACAGTATTTATTAATTGGCACCAACACAATCCACTTCTGGATCTTGAATTAACAGTACGTTCCCATCCTTTCACAGGGCAATGAACAGGATGTTTGTCTGTTCTCTTGATGGGTTGTCTCCATTTTGGCTCAGTGATAATATTGTTCTGGTCCAAATAAAATTGAATTTGCACTGAACTTGTTCTATGATGCAATTTATCAGGAACATAATGCCAAACGTTGTTACAGTGATGTAACGAAAATGTCCCATTCATAGCTCACAAATGTTAAAGGAAACAATACTTTTTATACTTTGTCTTTTGTTTTCAAAACCAAGCAATCGCCAAAGGTAGGAGATAAAATATAGCCACTATTGGTGGTTTTAGGCTTTTTTGGGACAAGTCAGACCACTTATCAGCCCCCACTGTAAACTCCATCTTTCCCCTTTCATATGGCCTTTAAAAGAAATACATTTTGTTTAGGCTATGGATATCCGTGTACTCTGAGGTTAAGTGACAGCACGCTGTTTTAAGAACAGCATGCACGCAAGAACAATTGCAATGGTTGCTCTCATCTACTTCTGCCTGCCTGCTGACAGGCTAGCAGGTAAACATAAACATGCTAGACAGATTAAATGGCGTTGCCAGTAAGTCTTCCCTGAAACACCGTGGTAGGGGTCGGAGAGTCATTTGTAGACAATTAGCCACACAATAGGTGACACACACTAGGATAAACAGTTATTTCCGGGTGTGAATATCTTAAATAGCTTTGTTTATAAAGAAGAGACGGGCAGAGTTGATGTGGTTACTTTAAAACAAAGCTTTTATTTTTTTATGTATTTACCGTCTAAAAATAATACATGATTATTCATGCTGAAATGCATAATGTGTAGATACAAGTCATCAACACCAAAGTGTAAGGGTTATTCATATTACATTTATAAATGCATTATGAAGCATAAACTGTCATAAACAGTATTTATTACATTGGTACATTTATGGATATACAATGTGTGAACTCAATATGAGGGGATTGCATTTAGCTATGTATAACGGTGCAGTGGAGGGCAGATCTCATGATTCTTTGGTTTGTCTCATTTAGATCAACTAACCCAACATCCTAGAGGGATTTTGTTTCTCCCTGAGAAGAAAAGAGAGAGAGAAAGAGAGAAAATGACAGAAGTCAAAATGATGAAAAAGAAAATCACTGCTTAAAGGACACAACTGATATGCTATATTTGTCTTGTTATGAAATCCCACAGAATAAACCAGACCCAACTACAATTTTTTTCAATTGTATTATTATTTTGACTGTATGTAACATGATCAAATAAATAAATAAATAAATAAATAATCCTCTTTGCCACAGACCTCTAATTTTACACAGAATCTATTGCAAACAAATCATTGATATGCTGTTGCACTGGGTGACATGTCTGTTACAATGAACATGGGCACTGTTTCTTTTGAGGACAGTGGGTTTATTCTAAAGGATAAGCCCAGTCATTTTCTATATTAACAGCATTTTGGTGACCCCCATACAGAGACTAAAATGAACAATGAACCGCCTCTACTGACAGTTAATGTCCATCAGTCTGTCAGTCCTGGATTAGCTTCTTCTTCTTGCCATAGACCTTCATTGTTGTTCAAAAATGATTAAGAACCCATCAGTGAAACACATCGCTGCACTGGGTGACATGTTTTTTCATTAGCAAACCTCAGACCTGCGCATGAGGACCAAAATCTTGTGCATGCGCAATTGACTCTGACTCATGTTAATTTCAGTAAATTATAGAGCCTCTGGCGCAACATAGTTGGATCTGGGGTTTTGTAATGAACAAACATGCCATCCATTGCAGTGCTGTGTTTCCCTGATGTGTTTCCCTGATTGTTTTTGAGCAACCATGGAGATCTATCGCACAGACGAACAAGCTAATCCAGGACTGACAGACTGATGGACATAACCTGTGAGTAAAGGCAAATCATTGTTGGTTTAAGTCTCTGTATGGAGATTGCTTAAAATACTATTAATATAGGCATGACCAGCCTTATCTTTTATGTCAATCCTGCATACATAGTTCTGCTTCCAGAAATACTCACTAGAGCACCAAATGTGTATTAATCCACAACTCAATAAAGTTCCCAGCAAAAACACTATTTACTTCTTAATGGGTAACGTTTGCTGAAAACTATAGTGCCCTGCTGTTTTAAAAACTGTTTAGTATTAAAAACAAATACACATATATTTGTTACCCTGTATTTAAATATTTACATTTTATGTAAAAACCAGCGGGTTGGGGAGCTGTGACCCATAGAGAGGTTTGCTAAGTCAGTGTACTGAGAGGTGGATTAGTTTCTGTTTTGAATATGGCCTCTGTGCACACACTGGTCAGGCTGCAACAGAAACACTACAGCGAAGGACACTTCATACTCACTGTGGGCCAGAGGCGTTGATGATGCGTTGCAGATCTTGAAGGTGCTGAGCAAGGCTGGCTGTTGGTTAAACATAAGAAAACTGTAACTTGCCATTACTTAGTCATGAGAGAAGTCAGTCAATCTGCTTTTAAGCTTCACAATATGACAGGAATGTTAAACATTGTATTAACATTTCTACTGAGGTTCTACAAATGTTACAAATATCAAAGACATCCATTCAAAGTTTGACAAAGTTATGGAATAATTAATAATTGATATGTGAAATAATTAATAATTGGTATGTAAAGTATCTAGTGCCTAGGTTTGTTCATGCATCTCTATTAGCATTTCTTGTGATGCTACTTTAAAGGGCCAGTTCACCCAAATTATCTATCCAGACATGTAGATAGTTTTGTTATTATTTATGCAGGTAGTCCACAAACCTGCCTGTCAACTATCCAGGACAGAACATGTTGCTGAAATGAGAGCTTTCTCCTGAATACTTTTTATTGTTGTGACTTGTCAAAGCTTTGAGTACCACGTGGGTTTCTCAAAACCTGGGAAAATAAATCCAAACTTATAGTTGGATGCCAACAGAGATATGTGAAAAAATACTTGTCTGTAATCTGGGTGAACCAAGCCTTTTTAAAAATGTCCCAGAATGGGAAAAACAAACTACACATAAATAATGGCAACTACTACATTTATTCATTCTTACTTGTGCCTCCTCCCTGTCCATTCATCCTTCCTGCACCAAATGAAGATCCAGTTCCACCATAACTAGTTCCACCTCCTGTCTTACTTGATCCTGAGTTACTGCTCCCAAACCCAAACCAAGAAATTGCAGAGCTGGTTGACCCAGTTTTACTTGCTGATCCAGCTGACTCAGGGGATGACCCGAAACCAGAGGAGCTTCTCACGCTGGATGATGGCTTAGTTAAGCCTATCCCACTTGAGCTAAGACTTGAACTTGAACCAATTGATCCAGAGGCTGTCCCAATGGTAGATGACCCTCTCGCATTAAGTGCTGGCTTATATGAGGCTATCCCACCTGAGCCGAGATTTGGACTTGAGGGTGCTGATCCAGTGTTTGAGAAAGCTCCCTCGTTTGATCTTGGCTTGCTGAGTGCTGATCCGATGGAGCTTGTTCCCGATCCTGGCTTGTTTAACACTGACCCAAATGAGCCAAAGCTCGAACCCAAACCACCTGACCCTGTCGACCCGGGCTGATTCCACGGGTTTACCCGAGAGACTGAGCCACCTGAAAATCCACCAAACCCTGTCTGAAATAAAATGAGAGCATTGTTAATATGGGAAAACCTGATGCTTTCATTAACAATATACTGTATGTTGCAACCAAAGTATTTTGATTTGACCAATGCAAATCTCTGATTGCTCTGAACAAAAATTTCAAATATGCCACTAGAGGCCACACTGATGCTACAGTATCATCCCCACAAATTTTATTACATGTTTGTTACTTACCCTAGACATGCAGGACACATTGAGCTGCTTGATTTGCTCTGTAAGATGAGCAACTTCACTATTTCTCAAGTTGACACTGTGCTCCAGAATATCTATTTTTCCATTTTGCTTTTCCTTCTCCACCAGGAGTTTCTCCTTCTCCTTGTCATGTTTCAATTGAAGCTGGTCTAAGTTCTGTTTGTGCTCCTGGATCAGGCCTGTGCGGTTCTTACTGCACCAGCGGTAGTCCTCAGACAGTCGCCAGTTCTCTGCCTTTAAGTGGTTGTTCTCACCCTGGATGCCTGACACCTGGTCTCCTACACTGTTCAGGTAACCCTGGAGCTTGTCCTCTACTTCTCTGGAAAGACTGGTGCAGTTGGTGCGGATCTGCTCGAGGTGTTCCCTCTGTTTTGGACAGGTGATTTGGAAGGCAATGTGTGCAGGGAAGAGGGATTCGATCTTCTTTAGAAAAGCCTTAGAGACATTGGAGACACCACTCAGGGACAGCGAAAAGTCATCTTTAGATTGTCGTCTATAGAAGTCCAACTCTTTTTGTAGTGTGGATTTGTCTCTCCTCAGACGGATGGCCTCCAAGTTAATGTAGTCCCTCTCTTTAGCAGTCTGCTCCATGTCCCTCCTCATCATCCGCATTGTTTGGGTGAAGTTGGACTCCATCAGCTGAAGTCTGGCTCCCAGCATCCCACAGGCGTTAGGGCCAGTGGAAATGACTAAAATGTTGAATTAAGAAATAAAATAACGGAAAAAGAGGGAAGAAAGTGGGTAAATATATTTTCTTTAAAACTCATCATTTGTTTAAACAAGATTAGGGAGAATAACTTAAATGTGTCATTTATTATTTTAATATTTGTGAGTTAGCACTGAAGAAACATTTACTTACTTGGAGGGCACCCAATAGGTTGGGGATTCTTGCAGAGGAGCGGGTTGTTATTGCACAGTTGCTGAGTGAAAGAAACGCCAATGGTGTTTTAGTGATTTCATTTAAGCCAGTGGTTAAATTTTAAGAAACAGGAAAAACGATTGATCATTCGAGGTTGTGCATTCAACACCAGAGTGGTACTTTCATTGATATTAACTAATAAACAGAATCAGTTTTGTTGCTTCTTGCTCTGAAAACAGTAACATAATAACTCAGAACTACATTTTACAATCCCATTTTACATCTAGGCTCTAATTGGTGTAAATATACTCAATATTTAAAACCCAACAATAGTTAGTAAACCACAATGGCATGAACATAACCACAGTGCAAGTTCAATGTCTACTGAAAGGAGTTGAATTCCAAGTAAGACACAAAAGTTCAGTCACACACAGTGATACTAAAGACAGGCACTTGCATGTCAGAAATTATCAAAAGGTTTAAGTCAGTTGCTTACCAGCTTCCTTTCAAAATCTTGGATAAAGAGCAGTGAGAGGTTGGCCAAGTAGCGGAGCTTCAACAGGTCCAATTCGATACGGGCCTTACTAGTCAGGGTAGCATTTAGTAAGTTTGTCAGGTTCTTCCTCTGCTCCCTGAGAGCGACATTCTCTATGGAGAGCCGGCTGAAGCTCTCCTCCAAGCTCTCAATGCGTTGTCCTGTGGATGCCGAGTCCTGCTTCTTACCGTATACCAGAAAGAGCACGAGACTAACTATGATAAGAGACTGAATGAGGGAAGAGAAGAAGAAGACAATGCGCATGTAGTAGCCGCAGCTCTTGCCCTTTGAGCGGTACTGCATCCTCTTTTGGGCCTCCGGGCTGTACCTCTTCACATGGGAGTACCCACTGTTGTACATGAGTACTGATGGCCAAAAGACGGTCAGAGAGAAGTAATAAAATACAATTTAAGGCTGGAGAATGATGAGCAGGCAGTGAAGTTCAAACAAGGTTCATCAGTGAATCAAAGCTCAGACAAGGTCCTCAGCACTCTGCAAGCCAAATGAACTGATAAAATAATGCTGGATTATTTCAGACCAGCCACAAGATTCCACAGTCCTAACACACTGCAAACATGAGCCAGACGTTTCCTTTCTGCAATGCTGATAACATGAAAATTGATCAGATTGTGGATGAGATGTAAACTTGGGTAGGATTATATAAACTCTTCTGGCCACACACTCCTTATGATGGGAAGTTGGGTCAGTCCCCTCCCTCCATTAGCTATCCCCTGGCTCCACTGGCTGCCCCTCCCTATACAGAGGT
>NW_018128052.1:2404944-2436336 GCF_001952655.1 Monopterus albus | reverse complement strand
CAGGCCCAGAATGCACAAGCCCATCCACACACACACACACACACACACACACACACACACACACACACAATTTTTATGGCTGATTGTTCTTAGAAACATCATTGTGCAAATCAAAGCAAAAACACAATTTTGATTTTTGAAACTTATTTCTCCACCTTAAAATCTAATTTCATTTGAGTTTTTATTCACTCAAAAATAATTCACAGAACAAATGGATAGTTTAGCTCTTTCATTTGGCAAAAGATAAGATGCCAACTTTATAACTCCAAAGTGATTTGGAAGTGCCAACCTTGCAGAATGTAACTGACTGGGCTCTTAATAACATTCCATCAATCTGGTTTGATATCGAAGCTTCATTATTTAATTGTCACCCTTTGAATCAGGTTTCTTAAAAGATTTGAAATCAGCCAAATATTTTTTTCTGTGACCCCAGTAACACTTGGCACAGTGCAAAGTATTGAAGGAAGATCTGGACTGAAATCCAGTGTTAGTCCACTTGTTAATAACCCTGATTGAAAATATACAAATGAAATAGTATATTACAAAATAGTACAAAATATGATGTATCTAGAAGTGAACTCTTTTTTTGTTTTGTTTTTTTGAATGGAAAATTTCAATAAATATATAATTTTAAAAAATCAAATTTCACAAGCATTTGGTGATGAGCATATTCTTATAAAGTTTTAAAGTGGAAATGCTAAATTCTAATGGTAAATCCTAATTTATGTTATTGATTCAAAGACATTTACATTGAAAACACCATCTGTTTTCTGCTGTGAAAACCTAAAATCCTCACAGGACTCAGCTTGTGCAACTTCTCCATAAATGTGCCAAAAACATTTATATGGGAACATGAACAATGTTTCCAAGTGCTCCTCTAGCCAGGAGGACAATGGTTTTTGTTGTTGTTCTGATGTTTTTGTTCAGTGGCTCTTAAATGCCACAAGACTCAGTCCAACACGATGACGTAGGTAAGTTCCCTCTGTGGACACACACACACACCCACACTTGAAACTGACAGTTTGCAGCCACAACTTTTTCCTGCCAGGCATTGTTGACACACCTTGTCTCATCTTGAAAGGAAGCAGTAATTCATTCATAAAGGAACTGCTGATGGCCAAATGTGCGGCAACTTTTAGGGCAAGATGTCAGATAAAAGGCGTCAACAAATGCAGGATATCAGAGACAAGTACACGATATAAACAATCACAGTGTTGATTTACCTGAGGCTGAAGTGGGTTGTTTGTCTAAACCACGTATAGGATGTTTTTACCTTTACATTTTGGATCCACTCACGGGACACAGTGTTCTCAAATCAGTAAGAAAGATGTTGCATAATTTACATGCCTTTCTAATGGCTTATGAGTTAAAGAGTCCTCATATAATAAAAATATTTTTATAAGTATAAACATTGTTTTACATATCTTATATTTTGGAGTTGCCTGTCTGACTTTACCTGTAGCCTAAAATCTTCAGTGCACAGTTTGACCATGCTGACAGTCAGATACTGAAACAGAGGTTTATCCAGTGCATAATGAGCACTTTGGGCCAGCGTAACATAATTCATAAGAAATAAAAGTACAGGAATACTTGGATATTTTGAGAAATATGCTTATTCACTTTTTGATGAGAGTTAAATGAGAAGAGTGACACTGTCATGTAAATATGAAACTGTATTCAGGAGACCGAAAAAGAGAAAGCATCTAGCCTGGCTCTGTCCAACGTTAACAAAATCCACCTATACTAGCAACTCAAAAACTCCCTCCTATTATAAACTTGTATGTTTACACCACAAGATAACTGAAGTGTTAGAAAAGGCTTGGCAACCTCACAGTGACGACAAGCTTAGTTGCAGCTGTTTATGGTTTCCAATATTTTTGCTAAGCTAAGCTACAAAACAACATAAAAATATCAAATTGTGGTTATATGAGTTAATTACATGCTGGAGTGATATTATACTACTAAAGCCCACTTTGCCATTTCTACATTTTACAAAAACAGTGTAGCTCATTTATCCTTCTACCAATCATTTATGCTAAGCTAAGCTAATCACCTGCAGCTATAACTCATCTAACGTTTCAGGCAAGATACAGTATGTACAGTAACATCAAGGGTTTCTGCCAAGTTTCAACAAGTTAAATTTAAAACTTTAAGAACTTTTTAGAGCACTTTGAACAAGGTTCAAGATCCATTTCACATCCATACTGGTGAACTAGTAATTCAAGTCATCAAATAAATGCAGTAAAGCTAAAAAGTACAATACTTTCCTCAGAAATGTAGTGCAGTTGAAGAGTGAAATAATGAAAATGGAAATATTCAAATAAAGTACAAATACCTAAGAACTATACTACAGTACTTGAGTAAATGTACTCAGTTACTTTGGACCACTACCTATGTGGGTGTGAATTAGCGTAAATTCACAGGACCTCATGGATGAACAAGCCACTCACACACACACACCACCAGCCACTGCAGGTGTGCAGCACCTAATGCTGTAAAGCAACGCTTTAAGAGAATATACAGTTTCTGCAGCGGGCTGTGGGTGTTACAGATAACACTCTTCACTGGGTCGGGTAGTGAAGGAACAGGGCTCTGTTGTGATAGTGGTCAGGATATGAAGGGCTCCCTTAGACACAAAACAACCTGATGAGTGTTCACAGGGGTGGCTACCTATCAACTGAAAGAGTCTGACAGATTTTCTTACCTTGATTTGGACGCTCTGTATTGAGCCTTAACTAATATAATATCCCTGATATTTCTATTTCACTTTGGTAGGTGGCATGCAGCTGTGTAACATAAAATTGTTTCACAAGAATTACAATAATTTAATTTAAAAAAATAAAATGACTACAATATAACCACTTTAACAAAGCCATAAAAAGTCACACACCAGTCAATTACCTTCAAACTGACTGGGGGCTATGAAACAGCCAAAACCAAGGTAGTGCAGTGTGTTTATTATTTTCTTTGAAACTTGAAGCCCTGACTCTTGACTCCTCACTCAAATGAACCTCACACCCCCACTCCATTACGCTCATGTTTCCCAAATTTGAGACTAACCTGGGTTGCAGGAATACTACAGCTTTGAATGAGCAGCAGCTCTCATTGACATGAGTAAATACTGGTGGTACTGGCCCTCGTTTATTTGAGATTTTATTAAATTAACTAATTAATTCCATGAACGCTTATAATTTTCTTGCAAATTAAGTGTAATGTAACATACTGTTTAGATCTCAGACAATGAAAAGCTTAAAACCTCATTAGATATCCAAGTGTTTGTTACAGGCGTAATAAGAGGGTAGTCTCAGTGTAATGTGTAAAAAACAGACAAACTCCCGCAGTAACTGTCATGGAACACACTGCCACTTAGTGGGCAAGTAACACTGCTGCTGCTGAAGTGAATTGATCAATGAAGTGATGTGAATGAGCTACAGGATTTCAGAAGTCTTTAAGTAAGGCAGTAGAAACAAACAGCAGGATAAAATACAGCATGTAAAGAAAGTTGCATTTGACTTATTGATTCAACTGTTTCGACTGGATTATTTGTATAAAATTTTAATGTACTGAGTCTCGCATACAGTTTGTGGTCCTAAATTGTTAAGCTAACAACTCCTCCAAGTATGAAAAATGTAAACTAACCTTGAATCTGATATCTGAATCTAGTGGGTGGTTTGAGCACAGGTTTAGTAGTAGATATGACCAAAAAATATCTAACCACTAAATTTACATTTTACACAAACCTAGGTGTAAAAACAACAACTTGAAGACTGGTGTAGGATTTGGTGCCAAACTATTTCTCAGTCAGGTGCAGTAACTTCCTGTTGTCTTTTTTGGTTCCTGTTTAGTAAATGCAAAGCTAAGCTAAACATAGCTGCTAGCATCATACAGGGTAACAGTGGTGTACTGTATTATCTCACCCTTGGCTCTCACTAATTAGAATGTTCATTTAATCTGCATGAAAACTGCAACGAACATACTAAAATAGAAATCTGCTGTTTTACACAGGTATAATCTCTCAAACAATTTCTCTGCTGAGCGCAGTCATTTCCTGCAATCATTGGTTGTCAGGTAACTCCTCAATAAGCACATTTCCTAAAACATAACCACACCTTTTACAAAACCAAACAGGAAAAGAATCCAGTTTCCATATTCTCTTTACACTCCAACACTTCTCACCTGCCATATTGTTTCACCTGCACTTACAAATAAACTATACAGAGTCACAGTATTCTTAATGACTAAGCCTGAATTACACAAAAACCATAAGGTTTCCAACCAGAGATGTATTGGTAATCAATAACAAGGATCTGGTTATATGTTTCAGGGCCATGTGCAATATCAGGTGTCTGGTCTGAAGAAAGAGGACTCTGTTCCTGAGAGATGCAGAGTAGACAGAGGGGAAGTCATAAATACCTTTGTTGACCACCTGACTGAACAGAAACAAATAAATAATACGGTGCAAAATACCTGTCGGTGCAGAGTTTGTGTTGTGGAGAAAAACTGAAAACACCTTCTTTTGTTGTCTTTTTTCACATTTACTGAGTGGGCAACATCCCATCTATCAAATTTAAATGATATCACACTGTTTCAGTTGCATTAAAAAAATAAAATAAGAAAATGCAGGGTGACATGAAAGCCTGATTTTCTCAGCAGGCACGATGATGTGCAATTTTCTCAGATCATTAAATTTGATTGAGGAATGAAAGATTAGCTATGACCGCTGGCTTCTGTCATGATGTGATACTGTAGGAAAGGAAGCATGCATATCAAAGAAATTCCTCCTCACACTCTATTTATCTGTGCATTTTAATCAATTATCCTGCTGGGCAAAGGAGGCAACTGTGGCGCTAATGGGTGAAATAAAAATTTGGGTTGTAATAATGTTATGTACTGTGGTCTTATGCGTATTCCCATCAGAGGTGCTGAAAGAACCAAATGTTGAATACCAGAGAGTTAATCCACCTCTTCCCTCTGTGTCTTCAGCCCAGCAGATGTTTTCCCTTTGACCCGTACAAAAGGCCTCTGTTTTTGTTTCCAGGCTTGTCCATTCCTCTGGGGTCACAGGTCGCTCTGGTCTCAGGGTGAGGCTGTCGCTGCAAGTCTAAACATTTGACGGCCATCAGAGCGTGATGAAAACGCTGTCTCCACAGGGCTGCACAGACGCCTCATGATTACTTTAAGTGAAGACCTGCTTTCCATATGCTGCAGCTGAGAGCACACTGCTAACACCCTGAGATTGAATTACAGAACTACAGTGGTCCCAGAGAATGCCTCAGGGCGAGGCCTGGCCTAACTTTACACACACGGATGAGAGGGTGATTATATTGTATATGTTAATGGACAGTCCTCTGCAAAAGACTGTAAAACAAAATTTTACGTTAAATGAATCAAGGGCTGAGTGGGTCACGTTTGGGCCTGCCCAAAAACTGTTTTTATGCTGCAAAAGGTGTGATTCCACATGAAGAACACTTCTGTTCCAAGAAACAGATGTATAGCTTTATCTGGATAAGTTTCCTGAGTAAAACCCAGATCCTTCTTCTGGAATCTGAATTATCACCTCAAACATTTGTGTTATGCTAAATTTGAATGACATAGAGTTGGAAGTGTGAACTGGTGCCTCCATCTGCTTGACACAGACAAAAGACAATTTATTAATTCACCTACCATGTAAGAACAGTAGCTCACATGCTATAATCCTAAACAGATTTGCTCAACCTCAAAGAAAGGCCTTATAATTATAACCAAAACTTATGTTCCTCTGATACACAGCGAACTTGAAGACCTTTCACCACACAGCAAGACAGGCAGCTAAAAAACTGTCTGAACAGTGACAGGCTACAGTACGTATTTCTTCAGAGTGACCTGATGCATCACAGTGTTGGTGTTTCACTCACAAACTGTTAGAACACATTATTTTCAGAAAGGTAAAAACTTGTGGCACAGACACGGACAGACATGGTGGTGCATACTAATGTACCTGCTGTGGTGTTTATTTACGCTCACTGCTGGTTGTGCATGACGCCTCAGCAGGTGTGTACATCAAGGAAGCCAAAAACAGAGGTAACTTTAAATAGTTGCAGTAAGACAAGCCAGCTGGCTGTTTAAAGATTCAAATGAATTGGATGAATTTGCCAAAAAAAAAAAATTCAAACAAAAAACAAACGAAAAAACCCTACCATAGATTAAACATATTTATTCACAGCATTTATCTTTTCTTTTAAAAAATAAGGCACTGGTTGAAGCTTCATGTCAACTGTGTGCAGCTTGTCTGCAGTGAACTGCTTAGTGACTGGCTGCTGCCAGTTTATAAGGTACTTCTAGCTAAAGTGTAATAGGCTACAAGAGCCATGCAATAAATAAGTTTCATTAAGGTCAGAATGTTATTCTACCCTTATTAATATAAGGTGTGAACTAGCTTTCAAAATATTTCGATGAACAGACTCAGATTGTTGAACTGCCTTTTTCACATTAACAGCATTAAGCTATCACACTCGCTTAATTTGTTCACTAGTAATGCATTTTTACTAGCCAGGCTTGGCTGCTAGCTGCACTCGTGTTTCTGGGTATATTCCTAAGGTTTGGCTGTTACAAGTTTTCTTTGACATCCACTAATTTTGAGGTTTTTATTTTAGGAATAAACTACTAATATTTTGATAGGAGCTACTCAATTTTGCATTGCAATATTTAGGAAATTCATAATTTGATGGTGCAAAAATTTTAAGTGCCAGGGTCAGCCACCATGAACATTTCTTTTTGCTAGTGGACAACTTTGGTACTGCAGCTAAAATTAAAACAAATGTGGCTCAAAGATGTTTTGCAGACAACCCTTATAATCTAAAAGGCGGATAAACGGCACACAGGCTTAATTATTGTTTTTAGTTTTGTGTTTTGGGTATTGCAACCCTTTAATTTGTTTGGTCTAAAGACAGGCTTTCTGACCTGTAAGATGCTGTTAGGCCGTGGTACTTCAGTGCTTGCTGTCTCTTTCTCTGTGTACATAATCTAATGTACAGTATATCTTTTGCAGTCTTGCATTTCTGGATTCCTCACTGGGACTAATCACCTTCCTAACCATTGGTTCAAAGGTCACATCACTCCTGACCCCAGTGCTCTCTCACAAACAGAAACACACACTAAATTTGAAATGAATGTCATGTTCAGCATCTCCTTGAATCTAAGGTCTATCATATGTTTCCCCCCTTACACTGGAAATATTCACTGTTACATGTTATCACTGACAAAGTGTCAATGCTTATATAATATATATATCATGGGGGCGGCTGTGGCTCAGGAGGTAGAGTGGGTCATTTCCTAACCAGAGGATTAGCGGTTCGATTCCCAGCTTGGCCAGTCAATATGTCCAAGTGTCTGTGAGCAAGACACTGAACCCCAGTTGCTCCCAGTGACGTCACCAGTGAGTGCGAATGGGTGAATGGCTGAATAATGTGAAAATGCTTTGAGTGTGCTGTGAAAGTGTAGAAAGGCACTGTGCAAGTATAAGAACATTTAAGACCATATAATTTGTTCTAGATTATCATCATTTTTGCCACTGTAAGGGTAATGCTTTATTGAGAACATTCTAGTTAATATCTACTACAAAGCTGAGAACAGTCTTTTTGAGTAACATTAGAAAGTTTAACAATTTGCCACTGCCAGTGTTATAATGGCTTCCTGTTGGCATGTTGAACTCAAGGTGAATGAAATATATAGAAACAGAAAAAAAATATTAATTAAGGGAAGATGAGGCAAGCCTAGACTGGAATGTATGTGACTCTCCGACAGTGTGGTTACTTTGACAGTTTGCAGACACTACGCTGTATTAAACGTGAGCAGTGTGACTATATATTCAGATATTTCAGAAAACAGACAACCTGCAAAAAGGCCTCTGACATGTGACAATGAAGCTCTGTTTAAAGCATGCCACTTTGTCTGAGAACAACAGATCCAATTCACTCAAATGTACTCTTCTTCAGGTACAACAATTATTGATTAACGGCTCTGTCGGATTTCTCGTCTTTGTACACACACACACACACACACACACACACAAACCCTCTTTATTGACAAACGTAATCTTTCTTTACACAAGAGGTGACATTAAGCAGGCACACACCCTAATTAAAGAGACTTTCATTCAAATTAACACACACTCCCTCACAGGCACACAACCCTCTGCTGACCTATTAGCGTCTAACGGCCAGAACAATGCTTCTCTGTCACACACACACTCTGTCCTCCAGGGGGTAATGCTGGGTTGAGATTTAGAATGCCATAAAAGTGTAGATAAGACAACAAGTAGCATATAATGAATCTCTAAAGGCACAGCCACTTTCACCTCCCCATATCTGTGACTGCCTCCCCCAGCTACAAAGAATCAGGCATTTACAAGCAGATTCATCACTTATCTCTCAAAGCTCTTATTCGGGGTTATTGTGTGTGTCCTCTCCTCCTCTTTATCTGCATTTGACCCTGGGCTTTTTAGCGTGGCAGGGCTGTGAAAGTCAGTTTGACCTCGTGGGGTAACCTCGAAACCAAATCACAGTGTGCTCCGCAAAGCTCAAAGACAGAAAGCGTTTGAGAAATGAGCAATGACCACAAAGTGGTAACCTTTATTTCCAGTACAAACAGGCTGTCTGCATGTATGCGGGATCAAAGTGTTTTGTCCAAAAGTGAGAGATATGTTCTCGCTCCGAGAAATAAATCTCACCTCGCTGGTGCTTTGCATAGCTTCTGGAATTATATGTTGCAATGTCAAAACTTTCAGAAGCAACATCTGACTGGTTTCTAAAAGACAAAGGGCAGAAGATGGGCTTGCTTGTTTTTGTAGCAGGGCTTTAGGATAATCTGGTATTGTTGAGGTGGTTTCTGAGGCCTCGGGGTCATGCTCTCTGCATCTCTGTGGAGACAGATCCTGCACATTCTTCTTGCGTGTGTGTATATGTTTACTGCCCCACACACAGCCCACTCTCTTTGCTCTTTGACTCCAGTGGCCATATAAGGCAGCCAGCACCATGGCAACGGCAGGGCTTGAATAGCAGTGTCAAATCCCTGGGAGTGCACACACACACACAGAGCCCCCTCCCCCTCTGAACACCCCCCCTCTCTCTCTCTCTCACACACACACACACACACACAAATAGGCTGGAGGAAAACAGACAACAGGATAAAGGAGCGGGCAAACGCTGGTCCGGTCTCGAGCTGTGGCCATTTTCTTGAATCATAATTTGATTTCACCCACACACACACAGTTTGAAAAACAGCACACAAGACAAGGCCGCAAGTCATTAGTTCTTGGTGGGCAAGCACTGACAAAAGGCTGGAGTGCATGAGAGAGCAAGCACAGGAAATATGGTGGGCCGAGGAGACGGACGCTCTTTCCTGCTTTCTTGATTTTTTTTTTTTTTTCTGAAAGGAAGCATGAAAGAGGACACTGTCATTACGGCGCACTCGTGCTACAGCAAGCGGGGAGGAGAGAGGGAGAGCACATCCTTGTGTAGAGGAGCTGCTTGTGTATTTGGGAAGTGAGCACAGGCTGCCCGCGTCAGCTCGTCTGTCGTCGCTGCCGCAGCTGGCAGTGCCCTGAAGAAGCCCACGGCTACATGAATGCGTCGTTGTGTGGACACATTAAGTTGTTTTGTTTGATCTGGAATATCTTCATTGTGGGTCACAATGCTGCTAACAACGCTAAGGGGATTACAGCAGAGTAGGAGAGTTGTGTCTGCGCTCTTAGGTTCGCTGGATAGAAGGAGGCTCTAGCGAGAGGAGGGTTTTATTTTCTATGGGAAGCCATAGACACAGCGCGTTAATGTCCACACCGAGGTGAGCCTGATATCGTTTCTACGAGGATTAAGAGGTGAATATTTGGAAAAACTGCTACTGTCTGTGGGGGCAAATAGGTGTGAGCCACTTCATGGTCAGGGGTACTTTAAGAGGGGCGGTCAAAACCCTTCCAGGCATATGCTAAGGGGAGCTACACTGAGGTCCTTTTTCAGCCATTACTGTTGCTACAGAGACGGAGCTGGGAGCGCGAGAGTGAAACGAAAAAGACTGGGGGGGATTTTCATCTCATCTCATTTCGCTTGGAAACTGTTTCTGACTTGTTTTTGGAGAATGCACACTGTGTGTTTTGACTCGTTTCCCGTGAAAGGTTCCTTGGCTGAAACCGATCGACCGGGCAGCGCCTGAGCAGGCTTCTCTTCAAGCACTGGACCAAAGAAAAGGACAACACACGGCGGCGGCTACGAGCTGGAGAGAGGAAGATGAAAAGAAAAAGGGCGCAGTGAAAGCCACAGGCATGCAAAACTAAAAGTTGCCACACTGAGACTGTTTCCAGGTCATAGTGGAGTGGGAGGGGACTGAGCGGCTCTTGTTTTTTTTTTTGCCAAACACCCCCCTCCTCCTCCTCCTCCTCAATGCTATAGCCTGGGCTTTTTCTCACTGACATCTGCTTATTTAGCACGAGGACCGTTTCCCCCCCAGTTCTGCTATTACATGCTAAAAAATAAACAAGGGGCTTAATTAACAAATGGGATCACAGACAAGCAGTAAATACTGAATCTCTCCAGGTGAGGTGAAACACACAGTCAGGACTATTTATGTTACCTTGACAGCAACCAGAAATATTGGCTGCCTGTCCCATTTTCTTCAGCGGTGGTTCCGTAACCAAGCGATGGCCATGGTGAGTGGGGGGTGGGGCGATCCCAATGGGGGCACCAACGGACTGGGAGACAAGGGCTACCTGAGGGGGGAGGAGGACGACGGCTCTCCCCAGGCGGGAGGCAGCGATATGGAAGCTGGAGACGACGACAAGGCGTGCGTGGTGGACTGCGTGGTGTGCGGGGACAAGTCCAGCGGGAAACATTACGGAGTGTTCACCTGCGAGGGCTGCAAGAGCTTCTTCAAGCGGAGCGTCAGACGCAACCTCAGCTACACTTGCAGGTGAGTGAGTGGGGCATTATGGGTAATATTTTTGCTTTTCTAAACACCCTACGGAAATACAATGCTCCATGGTGTTGCATAAAGTCCGCATTAATATACGATTATAAACAGATGATAATGGAGGATATAGGTCATAAAAATAATCGGCAGTGTCTGGCTGCTGTCTTCTCAGCGTGTAGTCTGGGCTAGATGGGTCTCATGTCAGCGAACGATCCTCATACGTATAAATACATTTAAACAGTTTTCAAGTTGATTTGGTTAATATCTTTCAAATGTTAAGATATACAAATTGATGAAACGTACAATAAAAATTATATTTAAAATAACATTTCGAAAAGATTTTACAGTCACACACTTATCTTCTATAGAGCTGCAACAATTAGATAAGATTCACCAAGTATTTTTATAACACTAATCTTTTACTGGTTTCAACATCTAAATATTTGGCTTTTCCGCTATTGTTTTACCTGTGTGATAGTAACCGGAATATTCTTGGCTAGATCACACAAGTACACGGCATAGTTACCTTCACCTCCATGAAAATGAGAGGTTTTCATTATTAATTTTTTTTTATTGATAATAAACACAATCATTAGTTGCAGCCTTTCTTTGCCATAGTGCTTATGAACTACACATCATACACACAACTACTAACCTTCACAATATTAAAGATGTCTTTGTACATCCCAGTTTTCAGGTAAAGTCCTCTGTTATTCATTAACCTATAGAGATAAAATGTCATCTTTGTTGTGATTTTATGAGGTTTATTTATAGATATATTCACACAATTCACCTATATATATGACAAAGAAAACCAGCAAATTAACACAGTTATGAAACTTGAACCAGAGAAAGCTTGACAGTTTTGCTTTATAAATAAATCAGTTAATTAAGTATCAAAAAGCTGCAAACACTTTTTCTGTTGGCCGACTTCTCAGTTAAACGTTCTGCTTTATTTGAGTTAAATATGATTGTACACATAACGGTACTTAAGATGTGACTGAAATAACACTAAATGATACAACCTACTTCTTTGTAAGCATGTTAACATTTGCCATAGTCTTACGGAAAATCTAGTATATAGTATTCATAAATCATTTGTTTGTGTTCTTAGGTCAAACCGAGAGTGTCAGATTGACCAGCACCACAGAAACCAGTGTCAGTACTGCCGCCTGAAGAAGTGTTTCCGCGTTGGCATGCGCAAAGAAGGTATCTGTCTATCCCGATCAATACACCTTCATCTATTATGATACCTTTAAAAAGGTCAAGGGACACTGAGGCACACATTGTGCATTATTTCAAATACTACATTTGTATTGATAAGAAAAATGAAAATTCCTATTTAGTTCAATGAAGAGCCATAAAGTCTTCTCATTATGCTCAACAGCTGCACTGAGAAAATTTAAAACAAAATCAATCAGTTAAATGTGCCTTTTTTTGTTATCTTGCCTCCTCTGCTTCATAAGCTCCATAGAGCAGAAAGAAATGGCTGTCTAGGCTCTGTCATGGCTAAGCTAACCATGTGTGTCAGCTCAGTGCCATGTACTAAGTGGCTTAATCTAGTGCCTGCGTAAGAGTGACTGAGAGGGATATGGTGCTAAGACACCTGCGTCCCAGAGCCTTAAGCCTCAAGATGAAGGTACACAAACCCTCTGAAATTTTGGCTCAATCCAATCCATTATGGGGATTTCACCTGAACTGTTGGAGTCCACGTGGGGTGTCATTCAATAGATACACAGAAACAAATTACAAATAAACACTGTACATACAGATACAAAGTTGTAAGGCTTTTAATTGCAGCGATAGAAAATATACTTAATGTTTAAATGGTTGAAGTAGTTTGTAATTGTACAAATAAGGGCACCTGGTGTGTCTTTGAGTTGTTTTCCACTCATGCTCACTGGTCATTAAGCATGATGATGACCACCTCCGCAGGGATGTCATGGTCATCTCCACCGCCTGGAAGCTATTCATTATCTTACTCAAAGATACTTAAACAGGCCAGACAATTACCACATGAACTCATATCCACAAGTGAATGTCTGTTCAGTTTGCTGCCCTGCTGCTTCAGTTTTGGCAGTAATGCTGTGTGTCATGGCTGCGGCGCTTGATTTACACAAAGTGATGTTCTTAGTGTCTGCGGGTGTTTTGGAGTGCAGAAGCAGTCTTCAGTGGGTATAAAGATGAAGAAAATATAATAAGGTTACTGCAACAGCCCGTGGTAGTTCTCCATAATTAATACTGCAGAGGTTTAAAATGTTAATGAAAAGTACATTCTTGGCTCAAAGTCTTTTAGTCTTTTGTTGAGGAGTCAGTTTGGACTCAGTTGTACCTCATTTTAAACACGAAGAACAGCCTCTTAATTGGGTCAAGTCTGTCTGCTGTTAATCTGACGTACACCGCTGGCTGAACTCGGTGGTAACATCTCTTCCTCTCTGTTTTTCCCCTTCCCCTGTCCTTCTCAAATTTCTCCTTACTGCACCTTCTCTCTTTCATTACCTTTCCTCTCCTCCCCTTTGTCCCCCAACCAAACTACAGCAGTTCAACGCGGTCGTATCCCACCCCAGCCAAGCCTCAGTCCCTCTATCATGCCCATAGGTGGCGCCAGTGGCCTTGGAAGTGGTGAATTCTATAATAACAACAATGGAGGAAGCGGCGGAGGTCAGCCGGTGTCAGAACTCATTTCCCAGCTGCTGCGGGCCGAGCCATACCCCAGCAGTCGCTATGGGCACCAGTACAACCAGCAGGCTGGACCAGATAACGCCATGGGCATTGATAACATCTGTGAACTGGCTGCTCGGCTACTTTTCAGCACCGTGGAGTGGGCCAGAAATATCCCTTATTTCCCCGAGCTTCCTGTGTCCGACCAGGTCAGTAGATTACATTTCATGTACAAGGTAAGAATGTACAGTTTGGTGTGTTAGGATGCACACTTCACAGATTTTTCCCTCCTCAGGAGAAGGTATTCTAGGAAATGTAGTAAAGAAACAGGGAATGATTGACCTTTACATTTAGCAACAACAGATGCAGTGGATGATGACAGTGCAGGGATTCAAACAAATTCACAGGTGGCTCTGCTGAGGCTGAGCTGGAGCGAGCTGTTCATCCTCAACGCGGCCCAGTCAGCCCTGCCGCTCCACATGGCTCCCTTGCTGGCTGCGGCTGGCTTCCACTCCTCCCCCATGTCTGCCGAGCGTGTGGTGTCCTTCATGGACCAGGTCAGGATGTTCCAGGACCAGGTAGACAAGCTGACCAGGCTGCAGGTGGACTCTGCTGAATATAGCTGTCTCAAGGCTATCGCACTCTTCTCACCAGGTGATTGTCTTTGCTCTTCTGTCTTATCTGCTGTTATTATACCACAGTGAACCACACAAGGCAGCCACTTTGAAAGGGTGACTTCAGCGTTTTAGTGTTGAACTTCTATGAAATGTTGCACTTGTTGAGACAGATTTAAAACAGAAAATGAAAATCAAAGAAGCAGATGCCTGGATATCCTGACTGTTAGCCTCTAGTCTGCATCAATCTCCATGCACTGGATCATTTCCTGTAGTGTAACTGGATGATATCTTCCGTTAGCCTTCCCTGTGTGGTAAATACTCATCTTTCAAACGCCACACTCCCAATTTTCCAGAGCTACAGCAGACGCTATACAGCACATGTTCTCCAAGCACAACTTGTTCACAACCATAAATAGGAATTGAATACACAAAAAGAGTCTAAAAGCACATTTAAGTTACACATACAGAAAAACTCCAGGTGCTTTATCCTAGAGTGACTGGAGAACTGCAGTGAAATTTGCTCCATTAATCTGTGAATTCGCCTCCTGTGGCACCATCTCCTGGTTTATTCATGAAAATGCAGTAATGTTCTGTTCTGTTAATTAGTGCTGTCATCGGTCATGAGGCTGCACTGTGCATTTTATGATAAGTCTTGTGTAAGTGGCTAAACTGCTTATTGTGAGCATCTCTATAGCCATTTCAATCTTTTTTTAAGCTACATAGCCTGGTCATAGTTTTAATTTATGTTCAGGGCTTGTAGTGTTTGATTTGTTAGTTTTTCCAAGTGCATGCATATGATGAAGCACTGTATTTTTTTTTTAATTAGCCCAGATTTGAACTGTCCTTTTGGCTCATCACGACTCTTTATGTAACCTGCCCACACTATTAAGTAACTGCCTCCTCCTCCCTCTCAGACGCCTGTGGTCTAACAGACCCAGTCCACGTGGAGTCTCTGCAGGAGAAGGCTCAGGTGGCTCTGACAGAGTATGAGAGGATGCAGTACCCGAGTCAGCCTCAGCGCTTTGGCCGCCTGCTCCTGCGTCTCCCCGCCCTGCGTGCCGTTCCTGCCAATCTCATCTCCCAGCTCTTTTTCATGCGCCTGGTAGGAAAGACGCCCATTGAGACGCTGATCCGGGACATGCAGCTCTCTGGAAGCTCAATCAGCTGGCCGTATGTTCCAGGACAATAGCCCCCTCCGCCCACCCCTTTAGGCGAGGTTTCCGTCTGGAATTAGTGACGACAAAGACCCACAGGAAACCTCCTGACTCATCACTATCCCATCTATGTGGTTCAAGCGAGCTGGTCATCATACGTACTTTACTCTAACCGCTCTATTCCCCCTCATGACACGAGCACTCTGTCTCCACATGGGCTTCCAGGGAAGAGAGAGATGCCAGTGCCAGGATTTCTTTTTGTTACTCTTGTTCTGGTGCCAGGTCTCAGGCCAGAGGCCACCTCTTCACGCTGCGCTCCATTATGGCCACCACAGCCAGTCAAGTCATGACCCACATGTCACAGTATCTAAAGATGGCACGGTTTCATGTAGAGGGCAGCAGCACCCTGCTACAGGACTAAACTGTCCCACCACTGATAGTCGGCTGAACTTTTCACCACATTGGGCTTATTTTCCACGGCTCGCCATTTGTTATACAGTGACCTTTTTTATCCACACTACTGATAACGTTACATCCATGACTTAAGTGGCTTTAACGGAACAGTCTAAAGCATCAGAAAACTCTGGTTGCGTTGTTAACTATGAGACAGTAACTGCTGAAGAGAAAAGTTGTAATTCACCGCTTTCTTTTTTCTACACTTGAGGAAGAAGCAAAAGGAGCAGAAATAAAACCAAGGAAAACTCACCAAAGTCTATCACATCGTCCTCGGAGATGGGTTTTTAAAAAAGCAGAGATGAGAAGACAGCAGGTCTGACCATCATGATTTGAAACTCTCTCACAGGGCTCGCTGTTACTGTAAGTGACACTTTACAAAATGAAGCCACCGTGACAGGAGAAGGGACTAATACCTCATGAGACGTCAGAATGCTTTAGTCTGATATTTCCTCAACACAAGCCTCTGTAAATGTCGTTCACCACAAACCGCCTTCTTTTTGACAACTGCCTTGTTATTCGGTATGAATTTGGGACACCCGTGAAATATGAAATGAGTCTTACGAGCATCACAAACATTTGATCTCTGTAAAAGATCCCCAAAGTGATTTTTTTTTTTTAAACTAGTGTCCTGAATACGAGTTCTGACTGACTGAATATGATGAATTCAGTTATTAAACATGATTTGGATTAAGGTTTTTTCCATTAAGGAATGGAAGGCTGGCATTTGTGTGAATTAACTTGGGTTTCAGTATGACGGACAATTCAAGATAGTAAGAATTAGTTTAGCCAGTATAGTTGGTGACCAGAGAGTATAACCAACACTAACAGTTTATGTTGAAAAATGTATTGTAATGTACATATATGGAGGCCAACTTTGTCTTTTTTGCATGTTCAGATCTTTTGGATCTCTGCCAAGTTGTTTTCTGCTTTTGCATTATGTATTTCAAGGTTCATTTAAACATTAAAACTATTGCTTTCACTGTTAGCTCCTAAATGTTTTTTCTATATGTATTTACATAAAAAAATACCTCTGTCATCTGTTTGGATGTAAAAGAAGAAGCTTGTCTTCATGCCATCTAAGCTCATATGACACAGATGTTCATGCTCTCATTGAGTGTGTCTCTGCTGTTGGAGTCATGTGAGACAGTGTTGTCATGGATGAGAATCTGGTGGGGGGGAAAATGCACTTAGAGGACAGTCAATGCCAAAAACATCACACAGATGTGTTAATAGAAGATTGGCCCCTGGTTTGCTGGTTCACTGGGATTTACCTCACATGGGTATTTTAAGAGGTGAGTTAAATATTTAGGTATTTTAAAGGAAAGAACAAAATCCACCCCAAAAACAAAATATTTCTGCTTTGACCAACGTAAAACACAAAAGTTGAAAGATATTGATTCTTGATCTACCAACGAGCCTTTTGAAAGATATTTGGATATTCTTCTTTTAGGCACCGACTCATGCAACTGTTATAGATAAAAAACAAAAACAAATGCTATTAATGTTTTCTTATCTTTGCGTTACCGAGTTCTTATGTTTTTAAAATGTTATGTGTATGGCAACTTTATTAAAAGAATCAAAAGATGACGACTTTTGTTGTTTGTTTTCTCAAACTCATTGAAAAAGTGTTGTAATTCCATCTGTATCAAGAATGCCAAATAAACACAACATGTACCATACATGTATAAGTGTATTAATGTAAAGGTATTCATATGTCAAAAACTGAGATATTATCAAGGTACAACACTGCCTGGTGTCAACCAGTTAAAAGTGGACTACACCCACACAGAGCAAAGTCAATCACTAGATAGTTTATTCTGACAGCTGCAAGAGTAATTCAAAAACTAGACAAAGGTAAAAAAAAACAGGTTCAGTGACCAAGGTCAGTATAAAGGTTGTGTTAGTATGGGCTGAACAGTTACAATTCTAACAGCAAAGCAGTAAACCTGAAAGAACATGGAGGGTAAATCTTTGTTTCTTTAGCCAGGTCACACCCAGCCAGTGTTTAGACAGATTATGAAGTCACACTAACAAAGACCTTGGTCATAGATTCTCACCAACCGTTTGATGTGGAAAAGCTTTTGCCGAAGTTCTTTGCTCTGCTGCTTCTTTGCTTGATAGTCTGACTTCTAAAAGAAAAAGAAATTTAAGCCAGCAGATGTTAAACAAACAAAACCATCTGAGGAGATTGATATCATTCACATGTTTGTACAATGGAGCTATAGGCAGTGGGAACAGAGGGAGGGAACTCTCCTGTCTCTATTCAAAGCTAATAAAATATGCCCATTACCTTCTCTAAAGTTCACTAAAGCCCTTTTAAGACTTGCACTGGAACCAAGAAAATATCCAGACATTACTTGAGGTTGTATGTGGAACACAAATGTCAGTCAGTAGATTTGGACCTTAAGTGGACTTTACGCTGCCAGCTCCCTAGTACAATGTCTGAGTAAGTCCATGTGGGAAAACAGCAGCGTATGGTCCGGATTATTCACAGACAGCTAGTGGATGTGTTGATGACCTATCATGTGAGTGACATGGAACCGGAAGAATACAAAAATTCCGATGGTGAAGAAGAAGGGTCATTTACAACGAAGATGCCGATGAGGTGTTCAGGAGGGCCATCCTAAAATGACTGGTCAGCCTACGGCACTCCCCAACCCACCCTCTGGGTGACAAGACCCAGTCATTCTAATCCTTTGCAACACAAGCCCATAAAATTCTGACATACATTTAAGACATAACACATTTGAGTTGAAATTTAAATGGAGCGTTCTCAAGAAAGGAAATTATTCTGGAATTATCCGGACTTGATTTTGGGGACATTGTCCGGAGTTCATGTGTGAAAACAGCTTAGTTAACATGTAATATCTTGTTTGTTTAAACCATACAAAAACAAATGTAAAAGTGATTTAATTTAGGGCCATTAAGATTTTACTTTCAAATTTGGTAAGGTTGACAGGTGACCTCATTTCCAGTCTTTATGCTAAGCTAACGTTTGATGCCAAAGTGTGTGTTCCACATGTTAGATTTGTTTAATGTCACATTACGACACCATAGATCTAACTGACTCACCCTTTTGAGGTCTTTCAGTCGGTTGTATTCCTCTGCCACACCCTTAGAATGGAAATACAAATTCTGTCACTTTATGTCATAAACCATATAAGTAAATCCTGAAACTGCAGCAAAAAATACATGGGCATTTTAATCCTGGTGACAAAATACTGTACAGTAGGTAATCACTACAACAGATTTTCAACTCTCAGTGTTTCAGTGGCAGTTCAGTAGACTTACAGTATAGTGACAGTGAGCTAAGCTTCTGGGTTTAGACTAATGAACAGGCACAGCTATGACTCTCCTTTCTCCTGGCAGTCTGCCCTCTAGTTTTCCATTCTATGCTGCCTCCTCCTATTTTTCCCAACCTGGTACTTCTTAGAGCCCTCGTCCAACATGTCCAGTTCTCGGCTCAGCTTGTGCAGCTGGTCGCTGATGTCATCCATTTCGGCACAGAGATTCTTATAACAAGCCAGATCAGAGTCAAACTCCTTCTTGTACTGCTGCCGCTGCTTGTCTGAACTTATCACTGGGTACAGCCTGGAGTGGGATATTAATATGAGGACATGGCATGATTATTAAATTACAACTATTATTCAGGCGGTGACAAGCACAGAGGGGAATAAACTTTCTATCAGTCATCTTACCAGTATTAAATTTAGATAATTCTGTTGGCCACCGGTGGTTACTAGTATTTCTGGCATTACAGCATTTTCTTCATAAATACTATGAACACTGTTTGAAGACAGAGCAGATTCTTTTAAAAAAAGCTATGATTCATTAGAACAATGATGCCATAAGGAAGGCTGGTGTTAAATACTTTAACTTAGGTTCAACCAGTGGGGATTTTTAAATATTGAAGCTGATGCTGATTTTTGTTGATTTCTTGCTTTAAGATGCTGAATGTCAACATTTATGCCATGCTGGCATTTTCTGATACTGAGCTATTTAAAACAGGAAACATTTCTGAACGAGCATGTAGACAATACTGCTCTTTAGTGACACTCACGCCTTTAAATTCTTTCAGTTGGATTAGCAGCTAAACTAAGGTATCATAGTACTCTTACTCACATTTTATGCTCACACATCATTCTTTATCTTTTCCTACATTTATATATTTAAAAACATTTAAATAGCTTCAACCATTTTAATTTGCAGCTTAACACTTTAAGTTGTATTTTTGTTTTAAGGATTCATGTCAGACACTTTGAGGTGCCCCTGTGTATGAAATGTGCTACACAAATGCCTGGTCTAAATATTTTCTCAGATCACAGTATTAACTGGTAGCAGAGTAGTGTCCCACCTGTAAAGATAGTCTGTATGATCCCTGTCCAGCTCGTTGCCAGTGTCTTCAGTGGTGTAGCCAGTTTCATACTGGGACTCCATCCTCTCCTGAACCATAGCCTGGGGATCTCTATCCTGCCTCTGTTCCCTCTCCACATAATAAGAAGGAGGTTTCTGGATGGTGTCTGCATCATCTGAGGAGCTGCTGGAGCAACCTGCAGCCCTACTGTTCCTCTGCAGTGGCTCAGCACTGTGACAATTAATGCCATCAGCAGAAAAACTGAAAGATAAAAGATGTTTGGTTGTGTATATGTGCGTATATGCTTGATGTCTATAGCTAAATTAATTTCCAGTGTTACCTCAAAAGAATTAAAGACGTCTACACCATGCTAGCAGTTCATGGCGGTGCTTTGAATTAAGCCGATTAGCACTAAACACCAAGAACTATTGAGGCTAATGGGAATGTGCTTTACTTTGCAGATATTTGAAAAGCAGAGTATTGGACAAACAAAAATTTTGACCTGCTGGTGGTTGATTACCTCAGGTTGATTTCAAATAATCCTGAAGGGGATGTGAATGTCAGGACCAACTTATATGGCAAACTTTTATGTAAAGATATTTTACATAAAACCACAAATGTAACCTCACTGTGGTGGTGAAAACTCTGCCTTTTCTTTGACTTCTGTATGAAAATCAGACGTGTTTCACTTTTAGTGTCAGTGTAGACCAAAATCAAAATAGATCACGTTAATTGGTATAATTTGCACTATCGGGGTCACTACTCATGCATTTTTCTAATGTATGCTGACTGTACTGTTGCTGTTACCTGTTGCTTTTATAATTTCCCTCACTGTGGATGCTGACTGTCCTGTTGCCATGGGAGACGACGTTGTTCTCCACCCTGAGGTCCGGTGCTGCTCTTTCTGATACGACAGTCTGCTGGGTGCTGCGCACCTCTCCAACATGGTTCACCTAAGACAATATTAGGAGAGTGGAGTCCCTTTGTTTAATGACAGGGATTGTGGTTTCTGGATGATAATGACTCTGTTTCCTGGTGTTGAATTGTAAATATCATGATGTGCATGTTACCAGTGACAGTGTGTGTCTGTATCATTAGGAGCATACTGAGAAAGGGTGAGACATTCAGCACAGTGTCAGGGGTTGCTTCTCTTTTTTGGACACTTACAGTATATCACTGTAATGTTACAGCTTATAAGAGGAGAAATACAAAATACAAGTACAATATTAAGCATTACAAAAACCCATGGTCAACAGAAACATCCCCAGATGCTACAGTTTCAAACATTAAACCTCCAACTGTCACCTACTGCTATACTATTTGAAACATCATCAGTGACTTCTAATCTTTTACCTATTTAGATCTGATGCAAGTGTCTGTGAATTAGATCTTGGAATGTGGAATCTAAAGGAGACCCTCTGTCTGGAAAACCTCCCAGAAACTGCTGGAAATCTGACACACAGCAGCACCAAGGTGTCGTGACGGCTGCAGCTTTGTGACATTCAAGTGCTGTTCATTTCTGTCTAAGATAAAACTTGCCTGTGAATTTGAACTGTGACAAGAACAAGGCTGTGAATATGGTAAAACAGACACTGATTTTATGGTTAAATTTATTGTTAACAATTAGTTTTAGAGCTACAGCTACTGAGTGTTATCATTATTGACTAATATACGTTTGTATTAAGCATATACTTGTATATGACTGAATCAGAAAAATGTATTGATTAACGAAGGAAACATATTCACTTCAAAGAAGCTGTAGCCAGCACACTTAAAACAAAACGTTTTAGATCTGCAAAATAAATTTTTGTGTTTTTGCACACAACATCTTGCATATTTATTCTCTATAAAAGAGTTACACACTTGACACTTTATCATGTTTATAATCTTAGTTCTAATCTCATATTTGACTTTTGCAGAGTTGCTCATGTGGATAAATATTAATTATGATGTCGTATGTAGCATTTGCTTTGAATCTAGGTGCCGTAGATTAGAATTCTCCCAGTAACCACAATTTTCCAGCTTTGTTAAATGAAAATGTAGCACAAAATACAAGGAAATTATGTCTTTGCCAGGAGTCTAATCTGCAGCAGCGTGTAGCAGCCCCTTCGCAAACTGAATCATTTATCTCCAGCACACACTGTAGGGATTCACCCAGCAACACACAGGCAACTCAACCCTTGTTATACATTATACATGCCACATACATTATATATGTCTCGCTGCAAGGCGAGCATCTTCCCTGCGATACAAGAGTGCCCCAGAATAGGGACTGCATCTCAATAAAGGGATTCAGTATGTGGCATGCAGTGACAGGCAGTTTGTAGGCCAAGGCCTTACTGGACCTTTCTTTCCTTTCTATAATGAGTCATAGTGGACGTGATACAATCATAGTACAGTGCTACTGTACTAGATTAATCACTGCTAAATACCACATGAGGCTACCAGCACAGATTTCACAGGGCTCTACAGCAGCACGATGACCTGCTAAATGCTGGAGCACTGATGGTTCCAAACCTGGGCATCCAATTGGATGTGACAAGATCAAGGATACATTTTCTGAGTTTTCTCTAACATTTACTTTTGCTTCTCCAGGTCTCCACCAATCCTTCACATAAAACAGCTGGAGAAACAATCATTTTTGGTTGAACTACTCACATCAGTGTCTTAACCTAAGGCCATATGTCTACACAGTCAAAGTTGGACACTTTGCACACTCATATCCATCAACAGAATAACAGCCACTCCCTCTTGTGCTTCTGTACATTAATATACAGATACTGTATGTAGTGTGAAAAGCAAAAAGTCATTATTCACATGGCCACAAGAGGCTGCTCATCAGAAAATCATGAACATGGTTAATTTAAAGCTTTTCAAGAACAATCAGCGACATAACAACAAGAACAACAAGCCACATAAGCTAAACCACATCCTGACCACATACTGTATTACAACATGAACACGGAAAAAAGTGAACCAAGCTATTGCCATGCGTGGACCATCTGGCTGCATTGTGGTTTAACCGCTACACCGCCCTGCTGCTTATGGGGATGAAATTCCAAACTACCTGAAAATGTTATATATAGAGTGCTGTAGTCCATCAGGATGAGATTTCAAAGTGAAGCTTTTAAGTGAATACTGTGCTACTGCTGATGTCTCTGGGTAATTATAGAGACAAGAGTGTCAAAAATTATACAGCCATGTTGTACTTAGACACAGTGGTGCTTTGAACTAAATGCTAACATCAGTGTGCTATACTATACATAATGTGTACCATGTCCACAACCTTAGTTTAGTATGCTAGCATGCTAACGTGGGCTAGTTACTAGTAAACAGTGCAGTTGAATCCAACAAGTTTTTATGTCAGACTCTAAAACTCTGACAATTAAAATCATTTTTTGTTGCTTTGTTTATTTCAGTCTCCTACAATATTTTTCAAATAGTGTTCATTTCATTGAAGACCAGCTGTTCCTTCTTTGGTTAAGAGCCCACATGGAGTTATTCACAATGCACTTTGGTTTCAAATGAACCAGCCCAACCTTTCATATGTGGGATTATGACTGTACACAGGAAATGGAAACATGTGTGATACCAGTCTGAAACTTTATACTTGACTATTGACCATGAGGTAAATTGCTTTAAGTGTCTCCTGGCCTGTTTTCCTTCTCAGGAGAGCTGGTAATATTGGTTGTTAGTCATTTTTATGGTTTCTGTGCAGCTGCTTATCAGTAGTCTGGTTAATGATCAGTCAGAGTGAAACCTGGGTGTGCTGTGGACACTAATCTTATCTTTGTGTCAACACCAGCACCTAACATGAGTTTGTAAAACCCAATGGTCACTAGTAAGACACGAGCTGGAACTATCCATCCATCTGTTATCTATACCCCTTATCCTGAATAGGTTTTTTGGGAAACTACAGTTTAAAAAAAAAAAGAAAAGCTAACCTAAAATCACACAAACCTAAAGTCACTTAACATACCCTAAATGACTGTCCTTTTACATACACTTGACAACTGCTGACATACAGTCACTTCCATTCATCTTCTGTTAAAACAGAGACAAAGACTTGACTAACCCAGTTCTGCAGGTCTTGCTGCTCTGACGGCCTGACCTGCGGCTCATCCCAGTAGATGTTCACTTTACCATGGTGCCAAATCTTGCTCCGGGTCTTGTAGGCGTAGTAAGCCGAAAGGGAGAGGGCCAACACCACCATCAAACCCAACACTAATGCTAATGCCTGAGTAAAGAGAGTAACTTGAAGATCAGAATGGAAAAGTATACAAGAGAATCAAATAAAATAGAATAATCCAACAAACCTCTTCTGGGTCCATGTAGCAGTAATGGTGCAGGTATTGATTATACATGGGGAACCCCCCTGGAAAACCAGCCCCCACGCTACCGCTGAGGCTGGGGCTGCCCTGGATGTTCTGGCACATCATCAGCATGGGGTTGTACAGCATGCTCTGTGAGCTCTGAGCCATCGGGTTCACCCCGATCACAAAGATAATGTCGATGATGCCCTAACAGTCAAAAGAGAGAGAGGTTCAATCACATCTTTGATGTGAGTATTTCACATACTATAATATTACTGCAATACACACAGTACTCTGCCTTTCTTACCAAGGTAAGTATAATATCTGAACTTAAAGGTCACATGAAAGAAGTACTGCATCTCTGTGGTGTACATGATCTTCTTTGAACACAGAATATTGGGGTTGATATTAGACGATGACAAATCAAGACGATTTTTTGGTTAGTCCTACACTGAAGATGCACTGTTTTCTACAGTGTAGCAGCATTCTGGGATGTACTTTAAAACAATCAACATTGTTAAGTTAACAGTGGATTACAACTTACAGTCAAGTTTAATGTGAAAGAGTCACAGAAACATCACTTTGCAGTTTTCCTCAGCTCTACAGAGCATTTTAGCATCTTTCAGCTCTTTGTTTTGGTTTTACAGCCCTCAGCTTTACAGTTTCAGTTCCAGTTCAATCCTTTTGTATGTAAGCTGAAGAGTTCCTTGAACAGCTAGTGGGGACCAAAAGTGAAATGAAGTTTGAATACTGAACTGAAAACAAAAATGAAGAGTATTGTTGCTCTGTGTTTACTAGATGTGTAAACAATACTGTTTGCTAACAACTTTGCCATATAGATTTAAAATATATCAGTTCTGTGTTCATAGCCTGTTTCTGCAGTTAGTGCATATTTACAGTTCCAAAAAATAATATTTTGTGATAAACATTTAATGAAATATCTTCCTCGCTAGAATCGCTGGTCTTATTGACAATCAACTCCAAACTCTGTGCAACCTTTTGTCCCTGTCAGCTCTTGGTTTGGGGTTGCTGGTCTCTCTTACTGACTCCTAACAGCTTGTGGACTGGTATCTATCAGAGTCAAGGTATTTGTTTTAAACTGACCATTTTATATAATCATAAACAGTGGTGGAAGAAGTACTCAGATTGTTTACTGTAATCAAAGTAGCAATACTAAATTGTAAAGCATATTCTGTTACAAGTAAAAGTCCTGCATTCAAATTGTTAAAAGTACAAGCGTATTAACATTAAATAAACTTAAAGTAAAAAAAAAAAGTAAAAGTACTCTTTATGCAGAATGGCACAATTGACATAAATATATATCATATTATTAAAGTATAATTATTGATGCATTATTGCATACGTCACATCTAATGTTGAAGCTGGCAAAGCTGGAGCTAATGCAAACTACCTTATATGCTTAGACACTGAAGTACTTTACATTCTGCTGGGTAGCTCTTGAATTTCCCACCAGGGATCAATGATGTCTGATGAGTCTACTGTATTTTGTTTAATCAATCTCTGTCTGAAAAGTAACTAAATTGATTAAAAATGTACAGTAGTGAGTAAAAAGTGCAATATTTTTCTGTACAATGTAGTGAAGTTGAAATATGAAGTAGTGGAAAATGAAAATACTCAAATACTTACCTCAAAACTTCACTTAAGTACAGTACTTGAGTAAATCTACATACAGTGGGTACGGAAAGTATTCAGACCCCCTTAAATTTTTCACTCTTTGTTATATTGCGGCCATATGCTAAAATCATTTAAGTTCATTTTTTTCCTCATTAATGTACACACAGCACCCCATATTGACAGAAAAACACAGAATTTTTGACATTTTTGCAGATTTATTAAAAAAGAAAAACTGAAATATCACATGGTCATAAGTATTCAGACCCTTTGCTCAGTATTTAGTAGAAGCAGCCTTTTGAGCTAATACAGCCATGAGTCTTTTTGGGAATGATGCAACAAGTTTTTCACACCTGCATTTGGGGATCCTCTGCCATTCCTCCTTGCAGATCCTCTCCAGTGCTGTCAGGTTGGATGGTAAACGTTGGTGGACAGCCATTTTCAGGTCTCTCCAGAGATGCTCAATGGGGTTTAAGTCAGGGCTCTGGCTGGGCCATTCAAGAACAGTCACGGAGTTGTTGTGAAGCCACTCCTTCGTTATTTTAGCTGTGTGCTTAGGGTCATTGTCTTGTTGGAAGGTGAACCTTCGGCCCAGTCTGAGGTCCTGAGCACTCTGGAGAAGGTTTTCGTCCAGGATATCCCTGTACTTGGCCGCATTCATCCTTCCCTCGATTGCAACCAGTCGTCCTGTCCCTGCAGCTGAAAAACACCCCCATAGCATGATGCTGCCACCACCATGCTTCACTGTTGGGACTGTATTGGACAGGTGATGAGCAGTGCCTGGTTTTCTCCACACATACCGCTTAGAATTAAGGCCAAAAAGTTCTATCTTGGTCTCATCAGACCAGAGAATCTTATTTCTCACCATCTTGGAGTCCTTCAGGTGTTTTTTAGCAAACTCCATGCGGGCTTTCATGTGTCTTGCACTGAGGAGAGGCTTCCGTCGGGCCACTCTGCCATAAAGCCCCAACTGGTGGAGGGCTGCAGTGATGGTTGACTTTCTACAACTTTCTCCCATCTCCCGACTGCATCTCTGGAGCTCAGCCACAGTCATCTTTGGGTTCTTCTGTACCTCTCTCACCAAGGCTCTTCTCCCCCGATAGCTCAGTTTGGCCGGACGGCCAGCTCTAGGAAGGGTTCTGGTCGTCCCAAACGTCTTCCATTTAAGGATTATGGAGGCCACTGTGCTCTTAGGAACCTTAAGTGCAGCAGAAATTTTTTTTGTAACCTTGGCCAGATCTGTGCCTTGCCACAATTCTGTCTCTGAGCTCTTCAGGCAGTTCCTTTGACCTCATGATTCTCATTTGCTCTGACATGCACTGTGAGCTGTAGGGTCTTATATAGACAGGTGTGTGGCTTTTTTTTCTTTTTTAATAAATCTGCAATAATGTCAAAAATTCTGTGTTTTTCTGTCAATATGGGGTGCTGTGTGTACATTAATGAGGAAAAAATTGACTTAAATGATTTTAGCATATGGCTACAATATAACAGAGTGAAAAATTTAAGGGGGTCTGAATACTTTCCGTACCCACTGTAGATACTTTCCACCTCTGATCATACAAATCATGCAAAGTAAAGTCTGCCATAGAGGGAGCAGAGATTAGACTCAGCAGACCAAATGCATTGCACCAACAAGGTGTTCTGACTGGAGTAAGGCTCCCGTTAGTTGACTGATGATACCACCATCTATATCACCATCTGAATGAGACTGATTAAACAAAATACAGTAGACTCATCAGGCTTTTTAAAAAACAATTATAATCTGACTTAATGATTCCATGTTTTATGTTTGGTGAGGCAGACTCACCTGAAGGACAGCTAAGATGATATCACAGACGAGGACAGTGAGGTAAAAACTGCATCTCCTCGTGAACCGTGACCGTGAGAAACCCCCCACCAAGAACCCCATTGAAACCAAGAAGTTGATGGCTGCCATGGAGATCAGAGCTGCTTTGGCAGACAGTGGCGTCATGTAGGAACTGCTGTAACCGTAGCTGCCTCCATAATAGCCTGACCCTGTCAAAGCAACACCCCCTGTAGCCCCCATACTGTAGCCCCCATACCCAAAACCATTCATGTCCCACACCAAAGTTGAAGTCACACAGGCAAATATGATGAAACACATGAGTGCCGTGGCTCCCTGAAATGTTTTGACGAAACCAGGAGGAGAAAACCAGCGATAGAAGTGTTGAGGCTTCTCCTCTATGTAGCAGGGGTCTGGATGAAGGCTGTGGGTTTGGGGGACATACTGGCTCTGAGGGGAGTGAACGCTCCTTGGGGGATAGAAGCTGTGCGAGGTGGTGCTGTAAGGTGGGCTGTACACAGGGGGGCTATCGTAGTATCGAGGCTCATACATAATGGGTATTACAGCAATTTCACCTGGAGGAGAGTAGAAAAAAGGTGAAATTAATTAAAGGCAAAAGCAATGTTACACCATACCACTTTACACCTGCATTTAACAGCAGCTTTTGAAGGTGGCACATTAATTTCTGACCTTGTTTTGTCTCAGACCACTGGAACGATGCCTTGAAGAGTAAATTAACGTACTTAAATGGGAAAAATACAGAATTTAAAACGAGTTAACTTCAAACACCAGTACCTTAGTCCTTTAAGCACTTTTGTAATTTGATTTGAGTTTTAATCATTCATCCCTGCACAGCACACACTTCTCTGGTCTGCTTTCACCTCAGCTTATCCCTGAACCCTCTCTCTAGTATCGCTGACCCAGAGTTCATCACTCCAGAAGAACTCAACCCAGCAGGCTTCAATAATTCAGACAGACAGCAGATAAGAAGCGAGCAGGGTAGCCACGCGTGGTGTTTACTGCAGAGGAGAACCACAGACTTGTTCCTTCCTTGTGCTGCATCGACAGTATGCTACCTCTGTGCACCTGCTGAGCGTCAGCCCACTGAGAGGTAGAGGGGAAGCTACAAGACAAGCCCAGTCAGGCGTGCATGGCAGAGCTGTTTGGGTTTTTGATCAAGTGTATTATTTATTTCACTTTTCAAATAATGGCAATCAAAGTATTGTTTTTATTTTACTTCCCTCTCTCTGCTGTTTATTTTTACTTCAATATCTGAAGTGGACAAATTCATATTATCCTGTTATACATGGAAACAAACTGAGATGAAATTACACTTCAGCCTAAATGTTTCACTTCTGTCCAGTATGAGATCTGAGCACAAACAAATTTCAAGTCATTTCTTCTCTAAAGGCACAAATATAACTAGAAAATGTTTAGTTAAAGCTTCAGACAATTAAATTATCAGTTTGGATATAGTTTAGTCTATATTTCACAACTTACCCAGACATTGAATAGTCCTCAACTTTGCTCCCGTCCAGCTCAGCTGCCCTTCTATCAAGTCATTTATAAGTCTCCTGTTTTAAGGACACAGTGTTCGCTTCATACGTCGTCGACGGTCGTAAACTTTGTTATTTTCCATACGGAACAGCCCGTAAATGAAACCTAAGCAGCTGCCTAATGCACCGTGGGCCCTGCAGAGCAGTGGTGTGTCTTAGCAGCAAGGACACTGTTCACCCACTCACCTGCTGCTCCCACATGCTCCCTCAGTTTATAGGCTACAGGCAACAGCTACGTTCAAAATGGAAGTTAAAGTAATTAATTTAATTAAGTAATTAAGTAATTAAGTTAAATAATTGTAAGCAGTCCAAGCACTACATGAAACTTTTTAAGCTTTAGGAGTGTTTTCATAAACTTTAATATTATATAAATGGATATTTAAGTGATGATTACAGTTCTGTGGGTGACTTATGGCTCCATTACAAACAACTTCCAACACATAAAGCATCAGAAAAAAGTTAGTTATATTTAAGGCAAATGTTTGTCATTGTTCTTCATTTTTTATTCATTAATACTGACAAGCATCACATTTTGACTTTGGCACTGCTGCACTAGAGGTGGCCAGTTAGATTCTGGTGTTGGCTGGTACCAAACCACCACTGGCTCTGCCTATGTTTGTCTTGTATAAAAGCACCGTTACCCAGCACTGTCCCACCTGTGGAACAATCACAGCTATCCTTGTTACACAACATTTGTTCTTAACACAACTGCAACATGCTATACACTGTTAGAAAGCTTCAAGTCTCATGATTTCAGCTACATTAAGTGATCTGGGGGCCCCATATCAATCCACTGGCTGTTTTTCATGGGCAGCAGTGGCTTATGGCACATACAACACAACAGTCGCTCCCTACCTTTCTCTTTTGTTTGTAGCTCAGATGTTTAGCCCAGTGGCTATAGCTCAATTAACAAAATTCACATAAGAATTAGACGAACAAACATAGATTTCTGGTCCACTGCCATTGCTAACTGACCAGACTCCACATTGTCATGTTTGAGAGCCTTCACATGTAAACAGAACACCTACTTACATGTGAAGGCTCTCATATTGGTCGCCGGGCACGTCGATCAATGTAGTTAACCAACCAACTTGGTGATGGACAGCCTTATGTTTGTTTTGCCACCAGCTAAGACCGTGACCTAATCATTATGTAGGCTGTAAAAGGGTTTATATATGTTTCTAGGCTATACTTTGTTCATAGTCACTCATTTGAAGGCTGCAGAGTAAATCCTATGTAAACAACCTACTTGTTTAGATGAAACAGTATATTTTGAATATGGCCGACTGGATGCTAACTGTTGTGCAAACTATTGTCCCCAGAGGACTGACACAATCTCCAATAGACAAACAAAACCACAGCTTTAGTGTATTTTGATGTTTTATATTAAGCACTCTATGATCATATGTCCCAGGGTTCAATAATTTGTACTGTGTTTGAGTTTATAAAGTTTTTGATTAACTAACAAATAAAAATACCTCAGTAACTGCTGAGATTTACTACTTTCAACACTCAATCAGCATTTAATTCTGCACCCACAACTTGTGGACATCTTAAAATAACATTGTATACAGCATATTTAACAGTAAACAGGTCAAAAACAAACAGTAGCTCATGCAGGTAGTAAATTGAACAAATGGCCAACATGGGACCAAAGAGAAATTAATAAACAGCATTAATGTACAAACTTTATTGTACAATTCTTCACAGATATTTTTGTTAAAACTGTGATCACTGACAGAACTTTAATTTGAATTAACATCTGTGTTGACATAAACAAAAGATGCAACATGGCATGCAATGAAAGCTGTACATAAGGAGCATACTATGTCCGTTTAATGCTGTCGCTCAGATGTTACATTTGGCTTATGACCAGGGGACATGTTTACAGTAACCCCATAATATAA
>NW_018128052.1:2397783-2404887 GCF_001952655.1 Monopterus albus | reverse complement strand
CCATCCAGCCTTCATCAGTGTCACAATTTCACAGTACAACGGCTTTTTTTAACATTACACCCAGGTGAAACCTCTTGGGTTATTTAGCCTGCACCTGGCTGAGTAATCATGGATGAAACAAGTGGAGCTCTTAGAATACTCAGAGGTGTCTTAGAGGTTTCACCCATGTATCTTCTTGCAGAATAAAGTGATTTCTTGTTATTGAGTGTGATCCTAATGTACAATTATTGGACAACACTACTGGGACAATACATCGGTTTTTCCTGAGTGTGGTGGAATATATGAAGAATACTCTTCTCATTCAAAATGAAATATATTAACTGACTGAAAAAAAGAAACAAAGTTCCTATGGCAAAAAGTTTATTTGTTCTGTGTACTCATCAGATAGTGCAAGTACTTCTTTTTGCTCATCTTCTACTATTTGCCATGGTTTCCTGATCAAAAGTATGGATTCGCTTTTTGATGTGGCTTAATTTGGCTTTCAAATACTCGCAGCGTTGAGTTTTTTCTAGGAAAGTAGGGTCCTGTAAAACACACACATACAAAACAATGTACTGATTAATGTGAGCAGCCTCTGTTAACTAAATATTACTTTACTTTTTTCTCTTTTACTCTGCTAGATGTCATTCTTGATTCATTCTGTAATGTGGCTACATTAAATGGAAATTTCCAGAGTTGCTCACATTACATAATGGAAGCAGTATTATTTGCACCAGTGGACATCTTTACTGAAAACAAAACAATTATTATCTGGGTGCTTCATACAACAGCAGCATTTCTAGTATATTGCTGGGTTAAATATCAGAATTGCTAAATGATTTTTAAATTTCTTTCAGGCATAGATGTAAAAAATAGAAATGCACTATCATTTTTTTATGACAAACTTCATCACTTACACTTTTTTTCTGCTGATAGTTCTTCAAAATGGTTTGAATTCTCTGTTGATCCTAAAGAAAAAGCATATTGAAATGGTCTGGAGAGAATATAACATTAAACATACATACATCATAACTGCATCACCCATATTATTTGTCTGTACAGTCTGGAGGCCAGATCACAACCTTATTAAATTCCTGGAAGCATGGTTACAAAAATTGTTTATATGTTATACTGTATAAAGTTGATTATAAATCCGTTTTACCTTCTGGGTTTTTCCATCTTTGAGGAGTTGCACAATCATGATATCCAACTCTCTGAACTTGTTGAGCATGGTGTTGACGTCTTTGTGGAGGTCCTTGTATTCCTGATACTGGTCATTGAAAACAGCTTTGTACTGTTCCCGTTCTTCCACGCAGCTGATCTCTGGATACTTCCTGTTGAGAAACATGCATGACAACAAACTCATTCTCAAATTAACTTTGTTTCTGTAAAACATGACATGGAGTCAAGTACATATATACTGCTCAAAAAAATAAAGGGAACACAACATAAGACATCTTAGATCTGAATTAATGAAATATTCTTATTAAATACCTTGTTCATTACATAGTTGAATGTCTTATTTTCCCTTGTGTTCCCTTTATTTTTTGAGCAGTGTATATTATATGTGATTATTATAGATAAAGTTTAGGTTATGCAGCTTCTCAACAGTTGAAATATTCACTTACATGATGTAGTCTGCAATAATGTGTACTTTGGGGGTGTGTTCAGGCCCGTTGTCTTTCTTCAGACAGACTGACTTCTCAGGGACAAGTGTATGTGAAGTAACATAATCCTTACTCAGAGATTTGTCCATTTCATCTTTGAATGATATGTGTTTGGGTTTTTTGTGTGTTTGTGAGATAGATGTCTGAAACTCCTCCTGGGGCTACAGATAAAAAAAAAATCACAGGCTTAATATTGAGACAATATGAACCAACAATTGAAATCGAATGATGTCTGTCATCATTACAAGAGGCTAGGGGCAAAATTTAGATTAAGCTAGATGTCAGAGAAGTTAAAAACAAAAAACAAAAGAGAAGAGCCAGAGGGGAAGAAATGGCCCCAGTTGACAAGTTAAACTTTTGGACTGTAACCCTTTCTTATTTGACATCAAATATGACCAAGTAGTTTCTCTGCCACAGGTAGTGACTGTGATTTGTGATAACATGGACTCTGTTTGCAAATAAGCTCAGTAGCTGTTTAGCTATTGAAGGGAACAATACTTTGAACAATACCATGTTTGTTGAATGTGCTCAACTCAAACAGTTTGAAGCCGATATTTGAGCCATATTTGTGGATGTATACTTGGTAGAAATTATCTTAAAATGAAAAAAATAACCCAAAGCCACGTTTTTACACTGGCAGACGTCACTTCCTGTCAGCAGCTGACACAACAATAGACGTCTACATTTTAATATACTGTATATTTTGTAAAATACTGCCAATTAAACTGGTTCAGATGTTATGTTAGCTACTTGTTTTTAGCCACATGGTCCTAGGGATGGCAATGTCACTTAGTTCACCACTTTGTTATAATAAAATAATTTAACAACATGCTAACATGCTAATCTAAACAAGGAAATCTAGCAAACAAAATTCCCTGCTCAACACTGTTATGAATCATTACCATTGTGAGAACATGTAAGGCCAGTGATATTAGCATGCAGACAATACTACCACACCTTTCCAGTGCTACTGTATGTTCTGGTGATATTGGCTACTGTAAGACCTATGGACAAAACTACTGAAATTATTTTAAAAAGCATTACATGTGAGAACAAGAAGAACAGAACAGTCTTCCTCACCTTTAACTTATCATTGCTGCATTTCTACAAAGAGGACTACATGATCAATAAAGTCAAGAAAAACACAATTTACAGCTTGAATTGTGGTTGATTTAAAGAACCTCTTGTCTCATACCTAAAGGTAAGCAGAAGAGAATAAAAAAGACTGCAGCACACTTTAGAGAGGAACTCCTCACTTTTCTATAGGCCTTATACAGTATGGTGAATGTAACCAATGTTCTATACTGTTTTCAAGAGGAGCCCTTGTGTTTCCTGCTTGTCTTTCATCTAAACATTTTCAAAATATGAGCTCTACCTTGTTCTCAGAGTACTCCCTCTCCCTACGTGCAGCTTCATGCTTCCACATCTTCAGACATACCAGGAAGCTTCCTAGATACATTGCCATGTTGATGAAGATGAAAGCTGTTCCTGCCATCTGGCCCCCATCAACCCGACACAGATTGGCCACGATGGGGTTAACACCTATTGTCATGTAGCACAGCCCTCCTCTGTTCAAGTCGTTCAGGTATACAATCCCTACTGCCATGTAGAGCAGGAACAGCGCTACATTAATGAAGGCCTCTGTCAGAGGCCACCAGGAGGAGTTGAGGAGGATGGTGCGATAATACATAGTTATTCCCATCACCAAGAGACACAGGGTAATGATCCAGGATACTCCAGCTACAGCCAGAATGAAAGGAGTCATTGGACCTCTGTAGCTGTACCCAGATTGGCCAAGCCCATTGTTGTATATGCCATTATTGAGTCCGTAGGTGTAGGACCACTCACTGTCTTTCTGGATGTAGGCGATGACACAAGCAAAGACCATGCCCCCAAACAACAGTTCAAGTCCTGCAAGAAGTCTAAGCAGGCCTGGCCAGGACTTCAAATAGGAGTACTTCTGGGTATAGACCTCCAGCTTCTCAGCATAGTACTCTGCAGGATGGATAGAAGTGAGTATAGATTCCTCCTGTGGGCCTCGATCAAAGTCCTCATCAGTGGGGCTGTCTCTTAACAAAGGCTTGTGGGAGTTCTGGCTGAAGTTACCCAGTGATTCTTCCCAGTTCTTCCTCTCCAGCAGGGGACTTACAGGAGGGCTCACCCTGGTCCCATTGGGAAGGATCTGGATCCTAGTTGTGCTGGGTTCAGAGTTAGAACTGTCAACTTCCCATGTCCACCTTTGGATGGTGCCACCCCATGACTGAGGAATGAGGGATTTCAGCTTGTCCTTCATGCTCCTTTTTTTATCATTATTCTTTTCTGCATAAGGTTGAGTGCTGGATGTGCGGCCTGTAGAGTTTTCATCACCATCCGTGATATTATCTGGTGTGGGTGTGTGAGTAATCCACACAGGCACTGGTGGATCACTAATGGAGTTCCTCTTACTAGAGGAGGCCCCCACCACACTGTCGGGCACTTGTCTCTGGAGTTTCCTGCTCCAGCTCTTCATGCTGTTAGCTGAGTTTGGTAATTCATTGAGAAAGAAATAATCACACAATCCTTATGAGACTTGGAGAGCGAGACAAACTGCACTCAAAAAAAGATTATTAGTTTTTCAAAAAAAAAAAGCATGCAAACATTTAAACAAGATTCCAATGTTTTGCATCTGATTCAGATTAAAACAACTCTGTGCAACAGTCATATTTATGAACTTGAATTGTATTGTATTGACAACGAACTGTGATTTTACTTTATTCTATAAGATAAAGAGAATTTGAAAACTACCTTAAAGTGTGTTGTAGTTTCTTTTCTTTATAAACGTCACATTTTTACTAGCTTATTTTTGTAATGCATTGTCTATAGGTTTTCAATGTCCTTTTTCTACCTTCTCAGGCAGCCAGTGTCACCCTTTAATTTCTAAATAGTTCAATTAGCACACTTAAATTTGCATTAATTTTTTGGCCACTAGGAGGCAAAACATGTTCTCAACACAAAATAATCTAAGTAATCTAAGTAATCTAAGTAATAATCACCTTATCTGCACAGGTGACCCAAATTCAGTTTTTTGTCCCTTCAAGTGACTTTGATCTTTTTACAGATACGTATGTGAACAAACCAAATCAGATTTTTTCAAATCTGATCTAGGCCATTTCCACAGATATGATTTATATCTGATCTCTGACTATACAACTGCTGTCAGAGCGATCAGATCAGAATTTACAGTTTATTTTTACTTTACACTCCTTTGTGCATATTGCCTGTTGTCATCATTCAGTGGTGGCACCTCACAAACCAGTAAACATGGACAAGAGCATAAACAGCAACAGGGGTCAGTGGAATAATAATGGCATTTGTTGGACATATATGGAGAAGCTTCTGTTCAAATAAAACTGGAAGGAACATAACCCAGCAGTTTTTGAGGGAACTGCATGATTTTTCCATCTCATAAATTACATTGTTATTCTTGCATGCAGACAGCTTATGTGCGGCAATTTAGGATCGCCACAGTGTTCACACTGGTGTGGGATACATGTCACGTCAACTCTTTTCACTTACAAGTAGTAATTTGATCCACTGTATATTGTTTATGGCAGCTGTAAACTTAATAAATATAGTTAATCTACAGCAATACTTTGTTATTCTTACATTATTATTACAGGGTAATGCTGTTTAGAAAAGCTAGATTTAATCGGCCACAAGTATAAAGTGACTAACACAAAAAAAGCAGACTTTATGTTCACAAAAATAAAAATTTCTAAAACAAATTCCAAAAATGGTTATCTACATAACAGTGACAAACCACTGGAATGGTCCCTGAGACACACTGATCACTTTTTGTGGAACAGCATCAGAAACATGCACTAAAATTCAACAAGTCACACCATGACCACAGTGCATTCAGGCTCTAATAACAGGAGTTTAAGCTGAGCTGTGAGTTATAGCAAACTGGACAAGCAACAGTCATAAATCTGTCGCAACATATCAAAGTGAAAACACATTAATGGCACAGAGGGTATTGTTTTAAAAAGAATAAAACATCTCTATGTGTTACTTACCTGTTTGACCCCAGATTGTCTCTTAGATCAGGCAGGTGTTAATTCCTCACAGAACTCTGGCTGTTTTTAAAGGACCGGGAACTTATACCCACTGTAAAATGGTCACTGTGTCCACTTGGCCTGCTCGGCTCACCCACTACAGTCTCTCAGGTGACTCACTCTCACTGCTAAGTGCACAAGCAGTGGATTTGGCTAATGTGTGTGGAGAACTCAGAGGGGCGAGTTTAAACATTAAACCTGAAACGCCCCGTGCTGGTGCTGACTGGCACCGCTAGGTTAATCTGTGGGAAAGAGAGAGTGCTGAAACTGTTGGCAGTGATAAAACAGAGGAGGTGGTGAGCTACACTGAGATGATGCATGTAGGCTGCTTAGAGTTCAGATGATTTGCTCTTTTTGAAAAACTGGATAATCCACTCATTAATATCCTTCAGGGATTCTTGTGTACACATACATACCTGGCATTGTCTAGTAGTACTTAAGGCATCACACATATTATATTAAACTCAAAAACAGTAGCTTGCCTGGGAGATTACACTTATTTTTACAGACAAGCATGTGTTTGATATCAGCCTGAAGTTATCAATTACATCTCACATCTAAAAACTGTGAAATATTGCTTTATCATCCTATCATTTATGAATAATTCATTCTCATCTCAGCTGTGTCTTGTTGCGTTGTTGTCACAGGAGGAGATGGAGATGGAGTGTTTGGCACTAGAGGGCAGCAAGCTCTCGGTCTTCTCACTGACAGTTCAGGTCTCTCACTGAGTTTACTTTCTCTCATTTTCTCCTTTGCTATCTGTTGTTTTCATACCCGGCCTGCCCCAGTGAATATCAAATAAAATCTGGGTTGTAGTATTGGCCATGTTTCTTCAGTCACGTGAAAAGAAAAACTCCGGGAATCATTCCTGATGTCAGTTTGTGCCTGTGATTCTTCCAGAGCAGGGCTGATTTTCATGTAGTGAAGGCTCAGGGCAAGGACATCTGTAGTGATCGCCACCTCCACCCCCACCCTCACCCCACCACACACATACACTGCAGTATTCATAGCCAACAGAGTACAGTAAACACTTAATGTATCCAACTCTTTCAAGTGAGTAGTGAGGCCCACCAGTGGCCTTGGCCTGGAGCTACCTCAACCGCTGCTGCCTTGCACGTCCCCTACTGCCAGCACAGGTGCCTACTCAGCTACAGATACTTTGTGGAACAATACAAAATCACGTAGAGGGAGGGCATGGAGTCTCCCAAGTAAAATAATTACTTAAAGGAGCATATATACAGGTCTCGCTGTCCTGTGTCATACATACTTTATTAAATAATACTTATGTTCCATAAAGACTCACAGCTCTGTTGCCTGCTCCATAAAAAAAAACAATTACTTAATTCAATAATAATAATAATAAT
>NW_018128052.1:2381459-2397217 GCF_001952655.1 Monopterus albus | reverse complement strand
GGGAGCGAGCAGTCAACAGTTTCTGTGAAACCTAAAGACTGTACTAACTTCTTTGTCACAGCAGCTGGAGATGCAGTGCAGTTAATCCAGTTCTGTGCAAAAGTAAATAAAGATCAACAGTGTACAGCTACTAGTGGCTCTGTGAGGCTGTACGTGGGCAAACCTAGGCTATAATTAGCTAAATGCTGACACGTGTCAGTCTAGCTTGTTTGCATTCATTAACATTTTCTAATTAGCACTACACATAAACTACAGCTCAGGCTTATAAGAATGTTATTAGCTTTGTTGATATTTAATCCAGCTATAAACCAAAGTACTGGATCTAGTAAAAAAAGTCCAAGCCATCCTAAGCTAACTGGCTTTAATTTCATGTTTAATTCACAGAGTTGAGTTTGTAGGTTGCTTTGCTTTCACTCTTCATCTGCAAAGTCTGGACACTGCGCTGCCATCCAATCATATGAAGTCTACTGCCTTGTTCTGTTCTTCTACACAGCCTGGGGGTATTTTGGGTCATTATCCTGCTATGGGGATGAACCCCTGACAAGGTTGGATGTCCTTTGTTACATTTTAAAGTTTTGACCCTAAACTTTAGTGTACATGTACAAATTCATGCTTGAAGTCCTGACGCATGATTTGACAACTTTCTTCTTCTTCCTCCACAGCTAAATGAAGGAAGTAAGCTATTGCATCCTCCATCAGGCAAGCTCATCTGTATCAGTTCATTTGGCTTCAGATCTCCAAGACAGAAATGAGCAGCAGAGGAAGAGATACAGATAGTGAGATGGAAAGCAAACTGATGGATGCTGAACTAAATGGCACTCAAAAAAGCATTTGATGGAATGAAAAGGCCCTTCACTGCCACTCTCCACCACTACAGCACCATGCATTAACAAGGCCAAAAACTAAGATCAATACTTCTATTTGCTCTGATTTCCCCAAGTGTATGCCAAACCACATTAGCTGAAAGTGATAGGGAGGGCATTAAGCATAATGCAGCTGCTAGCTATTGGCTCCCAGGGCAGGCAGGGAGAAAAGTTGGAGCTGTAATAAATTCAGTGAATAATTTCCCCTGCCTGCCACAAGCTGTCCCTGAAGGATCTTTTTACCTATGGGATAACCCTCAACTCCCTGCAAGCTGCTCCTTCCCCTGTCATTCACCAGTCTGAGGGTCATCTACAGCCCTCTGCAACTCATTTCCTTTTCTTGTCTTTTCTGACCATGGACTGAGCTTCAGTACTCACTAAAGGAAAGTGCTGGTAATTTGGTGCCTCTTTTTCGCCTTTCTCACTTGAACACGAGACTCAGTAGTAGCTGAATGAATTAACCATGCTCATTAAGAGACTGACATTGTCACAGAAGGAAATAATGGAAGGCTTACCTGCTCTGCATTAGCTCATCTGGGTATATGTGACTAAACTGGGTACTATTTTCCCACTTTTTGCTTGGCTCGGACTATGAAAACAATTTTTTGTAGATGTTGAAAATCACTGCCAATCATCATTATATTATGGGGTAAAAACTTTTCATTTACCTATTCTGTACTCATGAGAGCGATGGGGAGCAGAGGAACCGTGCCCCATGTTTCTACTCGCTGTGTGTCTTTGGGGTTGTGTAGCAACAACTACAGGGTGACTGACTCTGCCACTCTTGCAGGATATCAGTCTGCTGCCAAGTCCCTCCTGATTTGGCTGTAATTAGCAAGGCTGGGCCTTGTTTGTGCATGTGGACATGAATAGTAGCTTGTTATTTGAATGTTAATGGCTGGGTGTATGTGTGTGTGTGTTGTGTACAGCTCATAGTTCACCTTGGAACAGCGCCTCTGCAGCTGTGTGTCCTCTGGAGCAGAGTTTATGTTTATGTCAATAAATCCTCCTGTAATCATGTTTTCGGACATCCATGGCTCACAGCACTACAGGAAGAGACGTGTGAGGACTGTATTTGTCAACACATATGCCAACATACCTTTCGGTGTCACATGTGGCTTTACACCGTTGTCACATCCTTCTTCCTTAGGGTGGACCTTGTATGAAAAAGCTTCCGATTCAAAGGCATCCATGGCAGGAGATTAGGACTAAGTTTGCTGAATAAATGGAAAATAAAACATGAAAAATTATCTCAAGTGACAGGTGAAAAATGAACAGAGTAAAGGTCATAGCTGAAGATAGTCTTTAATGATTTGACCTTGGTGTATCTCCTTGCTAGGACAAAAGTTCACCTGCAAAATGAAGGAACGACAAACAGCATACAGAGAACATGTTAAACCCAGTTGCCATCCATTAAAAGTTGATTTATTCCAGTGCTACTACGTACATTATGCATCATGTGGCAGTGTACACAGAACAATGATTGGGTTACATTTCTTCACTGTTTGGAGTTTCTCCCTCTGGTATTGTTCAGCTGAAGTGTGTTCTGATGCCTGCTCTGTGAGGAAAGCTTTCGTTTTCAGGCTAATAAAAGACTCACTGACTCATCAACAGGATAACATCATGAGGTCCCTTCTTCACTAAAAAATATTGAGTTTTTTTATCCATTTTCTAGTGGAGAAAATCAGGTCACTATTCAATATTGGAATGGCGTTTCGACAAGTCTTGGTTGGTGACAGGTTACGAACTGAAGAAAAGCCTTCACAACTGGATAAAAAAACAGAACCCAATCATACCTCCATCAACAGAAAAGGTCTGCAGATGATAAAATGTTGTCTTTCAATTTGGCAGAATGTGATACCCTTAATATTCCTTCTGTTATTCCATGTCATGCTGTGCATTGCACACAGCTAACTTTAACCCTGTGTTCCACATCTACAGTGTGGTCATATTTACAGGAATCCCTTCTCAGTAAATGAGCTGGGACTCGTGTTTCTTTTTTCCCCTGCTGTCAAATGAAGGTTGAAGTCTTTAACACCAGCAATGTTACATCTCTCTTGGGAAGACACTAACATATGTGACCCTTCCTGGTGTAAGTGACTATTGCACACTGAGTGCATCATGTAAGATGGAGGTTCTCCTGCTTCTTCTTTTCTCTTTGTTTTGTGTTTCCTTCATGTAAACAACTCAGCGGTCTTTGCAGCGGGCCATCTGGGAAGCATCTCTTTGTGTGGGTGACGGATGTTCTTAATGATGACATGTGACAAACGTGGGGCTATACCTCTGAGGTAACAAAGACATGGAAACCTTAGACACAGACAGACAGGTGAGGTCCTAAACAGGCAGACAGTCATCCATTAACCATCCTGACTTTACTGGATGACGCTGATTGAAACAGAGGCTGTGGTGTGAAAACCCCCTTCATAGTGAAAGAGTGGAGAAATGGCTGGAGGTGAGGGCGGTAACAAGTCATGCTTCATCAACTCAAGTTGAAAGGAAAAAGCTAAATATTCTTTCATGCTTGGTTAAGTTGCACTTGTAGCAAAATGAATACGTGTTTAAATGACGTGCTCTCTGGCCAGTCTGGAGCCTGTGGGAGAGTGCACTCACAGGGTCTGAAGTAGACCCGGCTCATCCCCGGGCAGCTTGAGAATAATTAGGATTCAGAAAATAACAATTCCAGTTGTCCTATTTGTTATCTCAAGGGGCCATAAAGCAAATTTTTAGCACTAGCATCTTTTTGGGATGCAAATTATCTACCATTCAAACAACTTTAGGACGACATGCTAGCCTGCTAACCTACTGACTTCCTGATCTGCATTTTGTATGTGTGGAAAAAAAGTTAAAACTCAAACATTTCTCTTTAGAAATCATCATGATGTGTCATACAGCATACCTCTGACATCTAAAATCTTCTGATTTCTTTTCTATCCTAGTGAGTGTGTTTCAGTGTAATTTAAAGACACAAAACAGAGGGCTGCTGTTGTAATATTAAAGGAATAATTTGACATTTTGGGAAATGTGCTTATTCTTTTCTTGATGAGATTATCTGAGAAGCTCACTACCAATGCTATGTTTGTCTTGTAAACATGACACTACCCTTAGCAGCCAGTTAGCATATCCTAGCTTAGCATAGAGACTGAAAAGAGGCAGGAACAGTTAGCCTGCACTAACTAGCAGCCCTAAAGCTCACTCATTAGCAAGTTACACTGTTTGTGCAGTCTGTACGAAAACTGAACAACTCCAGGATGTGATTACATTCATAAAATTTCTGTTTTTGTATGGATTAAACAAATGCAATATGTTAATTTTGTATGGAAGAGGATTAGGGTGACAGTAAAAACATATGACTTTTTTCTCAGAATTCCTGACTTTAAACTCTGAATTCTGAAAAAAAGTCAAGATTCAGAGAAAAAAGTGGGACTTTTTAAATTTTTTTTTTTTTACAATGGTTCTATTCCTTTTGTAATTTTGGGCTGAACATGGTTAGCTGTTTCCTCGTTCACAGTCTATACTAAGACAAGCTAATCAGCTGTTAGCAGTAGCTTCATATTTACAGACTGAGTGGTGTTGATCTTCATATCTAGTGCTAGAGAATAAAGAAGCACATGTCTGAAAATGTTGATGTATTCCTTTAAACTTGCTGAGAGACCAATTCATTGTTCTGTAACAATCAACATTTCACCAGCACTTTTATTTGTATCCTTTCTTTTGTATTAGTGATTTTCCTTCACCTCATATTTTAAACAGGTAATGCATTACAGAAACATATTACTGCAACTCTCTAGGTTGTGCATCTCTAAATCCCTAGTTATCCTAGTAAAAAGAAAAGAGGGAAATTTTAGTACAAAAAAAAACAAAGAAAGAAAGAAACAAATTAAACATAATTAAATCAAAATCATGTAAACTCATCAAGCCATCCAAAGGCGATCGTGTTCCATAGTCATTTTTTCCACAGAACCATGCAAAGGGACAGGGTTAATTTCTCAGTTTGACCGGTGATGTGCGTCTGTGTGGTTGTATACACCAGCAGACCTCAAGCCATGCTGTTATTTGAAGACCTCAGGAAGCTCTAATTAGTGGTGGTGAGAAAGGTAGACTACTACATACTGTATTTCATTGTTGTGTGTATGAGTGTGCAGCATTGAGCTAAAAGTGAACTTGTTCTCTGACAAACACACAAATATTCTCTCATTCCGTCTCACTTTCACTTACTCTCTGAACATTAATTTCTCACTGTGTTAGTAGAAACAAAAAAAAGTTTTCAAAACAATTAGAGTTGCTGTGTAATGGAGGCAATGTTATGCATTACATTAAGACATTTTCTTAAAATTTTTGGAGAGGAATGTATCTGAAAAAGGAATGCAATGCTGTATTTAGACTGTTAACATCGTAAAAAAGCTCTGAAATTAGTAATTAAATAACCCTCTACTATTTATACATTCAGGCACTGAAAAAATCACATGTCAATATGTAACTAAAAAAGATAGTCGCTCTCATTTTTCCCTTGGTAAGAACAAGGAAGCTGAAATCTTGAAGTTGGCAATTGTGTAAGTTTTTCCTACCCAGTAGTAATGCCATATGCATCCCCCTTTGCTTTTCTTTTGTGTGACAGTTTCCCCTCCCCCTTAAGTGCATTTTCAAACACTGACTTGAAGTCAGAGCTTTCTTAGCCTGTCCTAAAGCATTCACATTCACCTATGGGAAAGAATCCATGACACTAGTCTTTTGAAAGGGAAATCCAATGGTTTGTCTTGCTCTCTGCTCCAGACGAACAGATAGACGGACGGATGGGTGGACAGATGTCCTCCATGGCCTCAGAGGGCCAGTAGATGAGCCGAGGCCCTCAGCTCTATAGGCCAACATCCCCCCTTGTGGTTAAGGACTCTCCGGTGTGATAGCCAGCTCTCACCCCAGCGACCCTGAACTCAGTCATTTTTTAACTATACAAGGGCTTTTACAAAAAAAGCTAACTTGAACAGCCATACAATGGCTAAAACATAAACCATATCTCTACTTTATTCCGATTTTTCAGTCATGTTTTAATTTTTTTCCTCTTTTCTTTTTTTGAATGCATGTGTGTTTTTTGTTGATTTAAGTGTTTGCTTGCCTTTCTTTGTTTTTTTAGACTAGCTCTGATCCAGTCCTGTGCTGAGAGGCTCAGTCACAGAGGAACTGGTTTTTGGATTCAATGTTGTGTGGGGTTGGTGGAGAGAGGGACTGAGTAGGAAGGAGAGAGTAAGGGCAAGAATCAGGTCAGGGGTCAAGATATGGGTTCATTATTAGTCTAGACATGGACCTTCCAGCAGTTACAGGGACGGGACAGAATGAGGTGACAAGTTAGTCTGGAGAAGGTGGGGCTTGAAGGTTGTTTGTCAAGGTTATCCGCTATCAGAGGAAGTGTGTGGTGCTGTGGAGGGTGAGCGCCGCCTGCGGGCGGTGGAAGTCCACGATCGCTCAGAGCGTTCAGAGCGCTCTGAGGCTAGTGAGGCGGGCCGAAAGCGGTGAACAAAGCCGTCCAGGAAGTCCTGCTGCTGCTGGGTTATGGCTTGGGAGATGAGGCAGGGCAGCGCCTGCAGGCTGCCCGTCACCGAGTCCAGCTTGTCCTCCAATGTGCCGATGCGCTTGTCCAGCTCCTCACTGCGCTCCTGCAGCTCTGACACGAGGTCATACATCACATTCTGGGTCTAATGAAGTAAAGAAAGTAAATGTGTTTGGGGAGGTGCAAGAACAGGAGGGCAGAGAAGAAAGGGGAGGATGGATTGGCAAGAGGGAAAAAAGCTTGTTTTACAACTTAGTATCCATAAGGAGAAATAAAACTAATGAAATTAACAGAAGAAGTATGTATATATACATCACCAGAGAAATGCCTTAATATAGTTCATCATATATTACATAGGTAGGTAGACAGTCTAAATCTGACTTTGACTGTAGAGAAGGAAATAATGAGAGAAGGGCAGCTGTATAGTTTCACCAAGTCAGCATATATTTTGTCTTCCCACCAATTTATCAACCAGTTTCTTTAGTCCGTTTATAGCCAGAGGCCAACTTAAAAGATTTATATTTTTAGTTGACAGAAATCAATCACAATAATGAAAAGTGTCTATTATTTAGGTACCTGTTTCAATTGTAGACACAGTGCAGCCAGTGTACGTAATATCTACTGTGCATATATTCACACTACGGAAATTGTATTAATTATAATATATCTCAACTCAACTCAACTCAACTTTATTTATATAGCGCTTTACCACAGCACAGCTGACCAAAGCACTTCACATATCATACAAATATAAAAAACAACACATAAAAAGCTATAAACAATAATATAAACACTAACACTACAGACAGAATCTCATTCCTGGTCAAACGCCAATGAATACAAGTAGGTCTTCAAATGAGACTTAAAAGTAGACAGTGAGGGGGCCTGCCTAATATAAAGCGGCAAGGCATTCCACAGGTTTGGACCCACCACAGCAAAGGCTCTATCCCCCCTAGTTTTCCGCCTGGCCCTCAGTGCCTCCAGAAGAAGCTGATCTGCTGATCTGAGGCACCGCGACGGGTTATACGGACGTAAAAGTTCCACCAGATAAGATGGGGCCAGCCCATTTAAGGATTTATAAACAAATAAAAGAATCTTAAAACGAACCCTAAAACGCACTGGAAGCCAGTGAAGAGCTGCCAGTACTGGCGTTATGTGGTCCTTCTTACGCCCCCCAACCAATAACCGTGCGGCAGCATTCTGGACCCTCTGGAGGCGGGCAAGCCCTGATTGACCAACTCCAGCGTACAGTGCATTACAGTAATCCAAGCGTGATGTAACAAACGCGACAAAAACGGTTTTAATTTCACTAACTGCCTTAAATAGAAATATCCAGATTTTACAACCGCATTTATTTGGCTCTCCATTCTCAGATCCGAGTCTATTCTAACACCCAGATCAGTGACCACCGATCGCACATACTGCCCCAAAAAGCCTAAGTCTACAGGAAGAGGGTCGCCAGACGTATTCTGGCCAAACACTATAACCTCAGTTTTAGCATCATTTAACTTCAAGCAATTTAACGACATCCAGGCCCTAATATCGGCAAGACATGCTAAAAGCAGTTGGATCGAGTAGGTGTCTTTTTTAGTCAGTGGCATAATAATCTGGACATCGTCAGCATAACAGTGAAAAGAGACCCCATGTTTCCTAAAAATAAAGCCAAGGGGAAGTAAATACAAAGAAAAAAGCAAAGGACCCAAAATGGAGCCCTGTGGAACCCCAGATAACAAAGGGGTTGTCACAGATTCCACATCTGCCAGTCCGACAGACACTGATCTACCCGATAAATATTCTATTCTAGAATATATTCTATTTTTAGGAATATAACTCAAAAGTTACTATGTATTTCATACCTGTTTAAAGCCCTTTTCAGGTATTTGTGTATCTCAGAATTCAGATTTCTGTCTTGTTTATAACAGAAATGAAAGGGTTAATACCCTATATAGCGTGATAGAGAGACATTGAGCTGCTGCACTACTCTACCATAGGGCATACAAGGATCTGACCATCAAGAATAAGGGCAAATAAACTCACATTAAAGGAGCTGGCCTTAGAACCTTTTAAAATACACACTGGAGCGTAAATGCCATCCACATCAAATGCAGATGCACATCCCTTTGAACCTTCTCCCTGCTCTGCTGTGGTGGATCAGCTGATGTCTATACAGCACAACAGAAACTACTGAGGCATGACTGTATTCACCCTCTTATAGCTGCATACTGTTTACAGTGTGTGGTTAGGCTCAGCTTCCTGAAGCACCTTTCAAAGTGAGTGGATAGTCATGCACTAGGATCCAGGCTCAGATGAAAAAAGAAATGGGCATTCACTTCATGCATACATTTGGCACTGACAAAAAGCATTGTAGTGGATAGAACAGCAAAGTTGCTGACTTGTCCAATATTACCTCTGGTGATCCAGAGCTCAAACAAAATGAAACTGTTGATCTACCCTGAGATGACCTTAAAGACAATGTTTACATCTTTAAGCACTCTGTGTCTAATTGTTGTGTCTTTCAGATTATATATTTAGTTATGGCATTAAATGTACCTGAAACTGTAAAGTGTGTGGTAACATGAAGACTTTGACATGACAAATTTGACCCAAAGGCTAATGTTTAATTAAGGGTGATTTCGTAAAAAGTTCCCTGTGGAGCTTTTGATTAATGCCCAAGTGGAGCAATGTTTCCAAGAGTGGGTTCCCATTTGGTTAGTATGTCGTGCATATACACGATGGCACATGTGAAGCAGAGTCTTTCCAGTAGTTTCACGCTGGTGGTGGCAACTTACCAAGAACAATGTGATAACAAAGGCAAGGAAGAAGAAATGTGGGTCTCAAATTCTTCCACATTCAGCTTTGCTAGTATTTAATGAGGAAGTAAAAGGATTCATTAGTCCTTGAGGTTACATGCAGCACATTTTGGTGAGAAACAGTGAATGTAAACATAAGTTACTCTAGGTTGAGCTTGAAACAAAACAGATTGTCTTGTCTAAATGTGCCTGCTTCAAGATCTTTAGTTTACCTGCTTCTTGATAATTATGTCCTGTTTCTTTGACTTTATGTAACACCCGGGTGGTTGAACCATCATCATACCAAAACAAGGAACTGTATAAGAGGTTTCCATCCATTTATTTATTGTATACAGAGGGCATAAAGAGCAGAGGTCCCAGCACACAACCTTGGGGAACCCAGCAGCCTGAGCGAGAAGCCCATCAACTTCCACTTGCTGGGCCCTTCATAATCACTATCTACTCATCTAAAAACTGTTCTTCCAGTTCTAATAGCCTTTAATTTGTACAAAGAAGAATACTGGAGTCAACTATGGCAAAAGCTTTGGCTGAAAGTTTTAAGACAGTGACACTCATACAATTCATTCATCAAACCCTGCAATAAATATATGGATGAGGAGCTATTTAGATTTATATCATGTCACTTCCTTAACTCAAGCAGATTACTTTAATTTAAACCTGCAAATATTAATTTTGACATTTAGGTATTATCTGCATTAGCAAACAATGCCTCATTTACACATCCAGTGACTGTCATTCCTTTACAGTCAGCAGGATTTAGTGTTTCTGGCTACCCAGTGAAAACTAAACAGAGCTGAAAGATGCTAAAATGCTCCAGAAAGTGTTGAGGGAAGGAACTGCAGACCAAGGAAATAATTCTCTGTGGGTTCATCACTAAAAACAACCCCTTTCTCATTACACGTAATCACTTGATCCACTGCTGATATTAATTATTGATTAGAAGGATTTAGTTAGTAATAGACTTTATGTAATTGACTGATTAGTGTAAAAAGATACAAGATGCTGACTGACCTTTGCCAGATCCACCAAGGTGTTGGCTTGATCATTGAGTTTCCTCTGCTCCATCTTCACACTGCGCAGCCTGGGTGGGGGCACAGGGAGGTGGGAACAGGCAGAGGAGGCAAAGAGAAAGAGGTGAAGAGGAGGGGAACAAGGAGGCAAAGAGAAAGGAAGAGGAGGGGAACAGGCAAAGGAGGCAAAGAGAAAGAGGTGAAGAGGAGGGGAACAGGCAAAGAGGAACAGAACAAGGGAAGAGAGGGTAGGAAGGCATTTTGCAGGAGTGGAGCATAGAGAGATGGTGTTCAGGGTCATGAAGGGGCAGAAAGGGCCAGAAGGGAGGAAAGAAGGAGGAGGAACAACAACACATTTTAATCAGGAGTGCTCTCTTACTGATGACACTGAAAGAGAGAGAACAGCCTGCATGCATCCTAAATATATGTACTATACAAATCTATATGTACACACATATATATGTATATATAGATATATAGATATATATATATATACACAAGCATTCCTGGTCTTGGTCAATGCAATACCAACCAAAACATGCAAAATTGAGGAAGCATACTACGCTTATTTTGAACAAACAAATGTTTGTAATATTTAATCAGGGTCCTTTTCTTATAACACAATTTTTTTCCTCATAATGGTGCGAAGCTTTCAGCAGCACTTTTTAACATACTTTTTTTTTTTTACTTCAATGAAAGAATGTTGACACTGAGATGATCTTGTTACAACCCAAAAAGAATCTGTCTTGAATAAGAGGAAAACAATTTCAATGTTATACTGAAACCATATTATTAGTCTGACAAAACATGGTGTTTTTTCAGCAAAAGTGCAATATGCTTCCATGTAAGAAAACCTCAAAATGTATGTTTGAAATCAAAACATTCTCATCTCTTTCCACCCAAAAGTAAGACATTAAAAAAACAGGAAAAAGATGACATGCCCTTTGTCAGTGCTACACACAGCTCAGTGGTAGGACTTCATATATAAACACTGGGCATTCAGTAAGCGTGCAGGGACTGTGAGTGACTTTGTGCACAATGAAACGGGAGTCTTTCAGAGCTGGATTGTGTATGTGTGTGTGTGTGTGTGTGTGTGTGTGTGTGTGGATGCCACAGATAAAAGATGAAGCTTGCCAGAAATAAACTGTTTAATGACACTGCTGAACATAACAGTGACATGGACGTTTGAAGTAACTTGCGCAATGATACATTGGCCGTGTTTTGTGATGCCTTCAACATTGTGCCTCCTTAGCTCTAATCAAATATATTATGGCACTGTAAAAACGTATCGCTGATGTGAATAATGTGTCTTTGTTAGCGGTGGCATCACACAGCCATTATCTGGATGTGTGAGAGGAAGAATTTCCATGTTTGGCAAATTATGAGACAGGATGACATTCAAGGGCATTTATTCATGTGCAAATCAGTACATCAGAGCAGAGTGAGAATGCTCACTTACGGCTCTCTCTCTGTGGGAAACCATGCCGGCTTGTGTCTACTGGCTTGACTTTGTTATCCCTTATGGCTGTTGAAGAATGGAGCTAATAGCTACACATGCTACTTATTAGTGTAACGCACTGCAAGTACAGATTCATTCAACCAACCCTGAACCGCAGTGTCTTTCTGAGCTATGTCATCATTGTTATGTGCAAGCTTTGTTGTTTGATCTCTTATTAAAAAAAGGAAAATACAAGAAAAAAATCAATATTAAAACAGCAAACATTTTCAATCTCATTAGAACTACAGTACATTACAGTGTGTATGTTCATGTCATCACAAAACCATCAGGAGTGTAGGATGAGTTCTGCTGATGCAGGTTAATATAGCCTGCAGAGCAGCTATATTAATCATGGGCAACATTATACGGTACATTGTAGATGATTATGAACTGCTGGCCAGGCCAACAAAGCTTCAAGCGTGTTGTGTGCAAGATGCTTTTCAGTTCACACATTCTCTCCAGACAACCCTTCGCTATTGACATCGGTGGCAAAATGTTGATGCTTTTTAAAAAACTTTTTTCAATTCAAGGGACAATGGGAAGGAGAGGGAAGTAAATGGAACACTGAAGTAAAGAAAAACAAAAACAATTCAGCATCTAGCATTTTTTCCTTTTCTTTTTTAAGGGGGTTGGTGGTGGGGTTTTTTCATGCATGTCAAACGCAGACATGGAGAGAGGAGTAGGAGGATGTTGGGGAAACAGTAGGAGGAGGAGGATACATAGAAGACTTACTTCTGAGCTCTGCAGTGATAGAGCAAAACAAAGACAGAACACAGTACAGAGTTTTAACCCCACAACATTCACGAAACGAGTGAAACCATTACACTTCTCACTGTAAGCACGGGGTTAAAGGGGGTTGGAGGGAGAAGGGGGCAGGGAGGGGAATAGGAAGGACAATTACACTAAATCACAGTGTGCTGGCTTGTGTATGTTCATGTGTGAGCATAATCAAAGGAAATGATTCTCTAGGAGGAAACTGTAACAAAAGCTAGAGGTGATACAACCACATTTTCACAGCTACAGCTACATTTAATCTCTTTAATAGCAATACAACTAGTGAGAATACAGCCAAAATATTTTGTACCACAAATATAATTATGAGCAATCACATGGACTGAACATTTTACGAACTGTTTTTTCTAGCAAAGTTCTGAGCATGTTCATCGATTCCCCCTTTGACACTTGGTAGCAAACAACTGTCATATATTTTATTAAACGTTAGAGTAGAAAAAATGCAGTGCAGGACTTACTGGTGAATGGCTTGGAGAAACTTGCGCTGGTGTTTCCGCACCTTGGCATGATCTATCTTTTTGACCAACTTGGTGTGTTTGTAGATGAGCCATGTTTCCCTGAGTACATTGGCAGCTGTGTTCTTTACCTGTGAAGGAAGGTTGAACATGACGTGTGATGTTAACACTGAGCTCTTTAAATGGCCACACTGCTGTGGCATAAAGTCAGACCACCATGATTAATAATAATCACTGGAAGGGAATGAAAACTACAAAAAAAGCTGAATAGTGGTAAGTAAGCAAGTTTTATTTATATAGCAATTTTCAAAACTTGCATTACAAAGTGAAACACAAGCCCTTTTCAGACCTGCATTGGAAGCGTGAAATTATCTAGACATTGCACAGAGAAACTGTATGTAAAAACGCAAGTGTACAGGTCAGCTGACTCGGACCTTTGGAGGACATTACCCTGTCAGCTTTCTAATACAAAGTCCCAGTGAGGTCTGAGTGAGCTGGAGTTATCCCATGTGAGAATATAGCAACATGTACTCACACTGAGACAGCAGGTGTGTTGATGATGTTCTATCATTTTATTGTTCTATCAAAAAGTTTTAAAAAAATGCACCTGCACATATTGTAAATGACTTTTCAAAGCTTTTTTAAATGTGACCAAAACTCAGTAGAGTAAGGGAGTTTGCAAGTTTATAATCGCAGCAATATTATGTAAGATAACAGTATTAAGGACATTTGCACTGATAATATAAAGACACCCTGCAAACCAGTGGCTCCGTAAGCTGAGCTTTTCCCTCTCAGATTTTACTTTATTTTTCACAGTTTATCTCTGAATGGTTTTAGATTGTTGGGTGCCAGAGACGGACACTCAAATTGGCGACTCATAGGTAAGTAGACATCTGACTGGCCTTGCAACTCGTCCCTAATTGACTCCAGACTCGAATAATGACTCGTGAACCTTAAGAATCGTTCAAAGATTGGCAAGGCACCAGACATTTCTGTGGTTTTTTTTTTTTGTGTGTGTGTGTTTTTTTTACAGCCAGACGTAATCTTTTAGTGCATCACAATGTGTCTGCCAAATACAGGAGTGTAACATGTGACACCCAAACATCACACACAAGGCTCTGTTGGTGATGGGATTGATGCCAGATGTTGTAGCCTCTGCATACAGAAACTTCTAAGCCCTGGGCTTAACAGAAAATTTGCTCTGTTAGAAAGATGTAAAAAGAAAAAACAAAAAGACACCAGGTTGGACGCATCCAACATCATAAGGCACATGATAAGTCATCTGGCAGGTCAGTTACAGATTTATCTTGAAGCATTAGCGTTAACATTGCTATTTTTGTAATGTCAGATGTGTTGGCTGTTGCTAGGCTCATTGCTCTCTGCAGTGAAATAATTCTTAGTAACGTGTAACTTTATAGCACCGTAAGCATCTGGAAATACAGACTTCTAGCTCGCAGTGCCTCTGGTTCATGTTTTGCTAAATTGAAAATCACTTAGCATGCATAATAGCTGTCAGATGATGTGGTGTTATATTGTGGCATATTACAAGGATGCAAAAAGCTAAGAGATGAATCTAAACGTTTTGCCATCTCTCCTCCAGTTTGCTGTCCTGTATTCAGTTTCCGTATTTACCTGTCGGTTCACAGAATTCAACAAGGAAGAAAGAAAATGATTCGTGGCAGCTCAGAGTGACACGGCATTAGATATATTACACTGGAAACAATAAAGAGTTGAGCCTTGACTTAAACTCCTACAAGAGAGACTTCAGACTTGAACCGGACCCTTACTCAGACTTCAGACTTGCAATTTGTGTCACATGAACTGTTCTCCCTGTTGAGTGCTTGGACTCATGCTTGTTGGACTTGGTTAAGTCTACTTCTTTAGGTCTCTAAAAACCATTTAAATTACACAGCAAACATAGAAAATCACTATTTGGTTGAATTTCCTACAACATATATCCATATGTAACATGTTAGAAAAGGTCATAAGCAGACAAAGTGTTGTAACAAATCACCTTCTTGCAAACAACAATATATTAGTTACTTGAAATGCAGTGAAATGGAATGACTCACTCGTTTGCAAAGTTGCGTGTCCATCATGAAGTTGTGGACATGCTTCTCAGCCTTGGTCAGCTCCAGCTTCCTGGCTACCACTGCAACCACCAGTGCAGTGCAACCAGCTCCCTGTTGCACAAAGACATGGTCGAACAAACACAGCAACATTTTGCTTGTGCGATTTCGATATGCAGTCTGTTGACTTTAGCACAGCAATACAAATTTTTACTAATAAAAAATGAGCTCCAGTAAAGAGCAGCTTATGTTTGACACCTTATGCCAAACAACAAATGCTTCCTCTTTTCTTGGAATGTTTAACTATGAACACCAAGTTGCATTTGGCTGGTTTCACTTGCAATTTTACTGAAACCAGCTAAAAGAACAATGAAATGGTTTTTGATATGAACAACTATGTATCAGACAATTTCAATTTACCAGTTAAGTATTACGAAACAATTAAAACAAGTTGGGTTCCAGTTCATTATTTGAAATCATCAGGGAGGTGGAGTACATGAAAACATATGCACCAGTGTGTGTGAAATATAGTACATGTTGCCTAGGCAATGAGTTTAATCTGTATGCTAATAACTCTGTTATTAAACTGTCAACAGCTGGTTCCATGGAGGGGATGAAGGAGGAATGAAGTGAGTTTAAGTCATTATTTTTACAATTTCACATTAAATTATTTCAGTTTGGACACCTAATGTGGTTTCTGGTTCTTCAGTAACACTCTT
>NW_018128052.1:2371796-2381420 GCF_001952655.1 Monopterus albus | reverse complement strand
AATTGCTCAAGATTTTCACACCTTTAAGACACATTTATCTGAGAGAAGAAGAAAGGAACCCACCATAATCCCCGTAAGCAGACACACGCCTTTCCCACAGTACGTGTGTGGTACAGTGTCCCCGTAGCCAATGGAGAGGAAGGTAATCGAGATGAGCCACATGGCTCCCAGGAAGTTACTGGTCAATTCCTGTTTGTCATGATACCTGAAGTGATGAATATAAGCAGAGGTTGGAGACACACAGTCAGTAAAACTGGATACAGTTTCTTGAATGTGAGCATGCTGGAAGATGACACAGTGGTGTGTGTGAACCAAACAAGGATGGTGGGTGGAGTTGGAGGAGGAATAAATCATGGTGCTACACCTGTTTTGTAAGTCCATTCTGAGTAACTCAATTTTTAGTTTTAAATGAATGAATTTGAGACACTAATTTATTTCTATTCTTTGCCTTCATGTCATGTCTATCTGAGCGAGTTTAATGGAGTAATATGTTTAATGGATAGAAAACCTAAACTGACATGTAGGCAGAAAAAAAAGCAGATACAATAATTTTATATAATTTTCAGGAATATGATGGAATGAATTCAAACAGAGAGCAAAAACCACTTAAAACGTGTTGCATGTTCAGTGTCTGGCAATTTAAGTATTAAACATTTGATGAGATGAAGGATACAGAGCATTCACAAGAAGATCTGAGGCCAAACCACTTACTCTTGATATGCATTAGCATATAAACTACAGTGTGAGAAAACATTTAAAATGGCAAAAAAAAGAATGAATAAAGAATACTGCAGGTCACGCCCGATATGAAAATGACAACCCGACAAATGCAATGTTAGTGTATCTAAAAATGCACATTCTCCTGCAGCAAATCAAACTAACAATTGGCTTATTGGTCATGGTTTGCTGCAAATATTCCTCCACAGAATTTAAGCTGCCCCCAAAAAAGGTTTGTAATGCAAATCATCTCTGCAAACATGCCATTTGCTGAAAATAGCTGACAGCCATGTTTGACTCGTCACTCCAAAGCCTGCAGTGGATATGCAGAAATACTTCTATAAAAAAACACACTGGAAAAAGTTGGATTGATGATGACATTCCCATTTCTTTCGCAGCAAGAAAAAAAGTCCATCAGAGAGACAAATCCTCACCCCCTCCCCCTCATTCAACTCGCCTGATTATTCCCAATGGGCTGTCTAGGAGGAGATCAGATAAGATTTAATTTTAGAGTTAAAATCAAATATTTATTAAACACTTTGAGACGGCTTGCTAACATCCTTCTGAGAAAACACAGATGGAGTATAGTTTCTTAGATTTTTGTCAAGGCTTTTCTAAAAGGGATTCTCACTGGACCAGTTGAGAACCGTTAACAACCTCAAACTGTCCATCAGTGACCCAACATGGACTCAAAATGGCCAGAACAATCGTCTCTAATTAGTACACGAGTACAGACTGGAACTCTTGGGGCCAGATTATGAATTTTAAAGTTTAACTTTCCACTAAAAAAAAAAAAGAGTTGGGTTTGCAGAAATGCCCCCTCTTCCTTTCTCCTCCAAGACAGTTCATTGTTATCAAATATCATAAATGAACTAACCATGCCCTCTGCAGTTCTTACAACTCCACCTGTGAAGTTCCTATTAATGCTCAAAGTTAATGGGAAAAAAAAATAACAGAATGACAAAAACATTCTGTGAGGTTCAAGCTGCTTAAATGACATGCAGAGAAGCAGTCTGTACAATACCATGCTCAAAAAAAGTCTGTATCCTGCATGCTTCAAAGCAGTATATTGAGAGCAGTGGACTGGTGGGAAAACCTGGGGAACATTAAAGCTGAAAACCACCTCTGGAATCTACGGCAGTGTTAGCAGGTGCTCAGGGGCTGTACATCTTCTCACATGGACTTTCATTTAGAAAAGCTGTGTCAGGAGTGCATGTGCATCAAAGGACAAAGCTCACTGAATTTGACAACCTTGTCTCTTTTACCTGCATCCCAACACTTCACCAGCTACCCTTTGATAGCTACCAGGGGGCTAAACCTGATCATCTGGCTAAATGTTGTAATTACAAGTGACTACTATGTTAATTTCATTCATCTTGTCATCAAGGCATGCAGAGAGAGTTACGTTTTCAAGGTAGGCCATGTGCTGCACCTTCTAGCACAGTGAACAATGTGCTACAGTGTATCACATAAATAACTAGAAAAGGTAATTTCTGAAGGAATTATGGTGGGAGAGCTGATACACAGCCAAAAAGGTACTGATCGCTGAGAAGTTGCTGAGTGTTTAAATGTTAGTGCATTTAAAGATACATGGACCCAAACAAACCCATAAAAAAGTTGATTAAAAGAAAATTACAAAAGAAAAAAAACTAAAGCAAGTAGTATTAGCAAGTAATACTACTGTCGGAAATACTAGTAATGAGAGTTGAGGTAATGAATGGCCTAGTACTGACAGGGTTATTGAAGTAGTAACAGGCGAGGGACCATATCATGGATTAGAAGAGACTCAGTTAACACAGATACTGTCTGACTGCATGTCGGTAAACAGAGAGAGAGACAGAGTGCAGAGGACAAATGGGCGATCGACAAACAGACACTGCATTGTTAACTGTCTCATCCTTAAGCAACCAATCAAAGCCAAACTTGAGAAAAACTTTGACTGACAAAATGAATTACTGAAGAAAAACTATTTGTCATATTGAAATAAAAAACGACTTCACTGTACGAAGAGTCTACAAACACACTGATACCCTATACGTGGGGATATTCCATAAAACGAAGGATTTATCATGAGTTACAAGCAGCTGTCATCTACGAGTTGGATGACAATTTCTGGGTGTCTCTTACAATGGAACTGAATAAGAGGTAATCTCTGTGCTTTTGGCCATCTCAGTCAAAAATATGTACAACCTGTCACAATAAGAAGTGCAGGTCCTGAATCCTGACAAATTCCTCTACGTTTATCATGCATAAATTGTTTATGGGAGTGTAAAATTGACACACAAAAAAAGAAAACAAAAAAAAAAGTTGAGAAAAGTTGAAGGGGAGAGCCTATAGTGAGTACTGTCACTGCAGTACATCACTCCAATGGAGAAGTTCAAAGATGGCAAAAAGTTGAATAACTCCAAAAGTATAAAAGTAATAGCATAAATCTACCAAAGAAGTACATATTACAGTTTGAACAAAGTTTCTAGCCCATAGCATAAAAGGAGATGGCAACAAAAAACAAAATAAAAAAAGGGGGGTGAAATAAAATTGTGGCCAAACGTTTATGGAAACAGATGGGAGAGCTGCTCCATCAGATCTCCCAACTTAATTTAACAAAAAATGTAGAATGCGTTGTTTTCTGTTTTGTTTGTTAGAAATAAAATGTTGTAGAGAACATTTCCTGTTCTATTGTCTGCTTTTATAATGGTAGATGTTGTTTTTCAGTGCACATATTTCAATAATTCTCTGCTCTGAAAAAGAGTAGAAGAAGGCAATAAACAAATAGAGACAGAGGCTGAATAGGAAGCTAATCAATAGATTGTAGGGCTCTCAATATACTGTGTTGAGTTTTGGAAGCGCACGGAGAAGAGCTGGCACCACTTTCAACCTACTCCAGGACAAGCGCTACAGACAGTTTTTATCCCCCACTGCTGAATTCTCCCAGACAGACACTCTGTGGTGAAAGCATTATCCTGGCATCACTTATGCAAATATTTCAGAGATTATGACATCTATCCACTGCCATATAAAATAATACTGTCATTTACATCCAAATGAGCTGTGAAACGTTGTTTCTGTGGCGAGTCAGAGTACAGCATGAATCACACAACATCAGACATATTAAGTAAAATCTCTATAGCTAAATTTGCAGTTAAACAAATCAACAACAGTAACAACTGCCTCTTTAAGTTAACTTCTTTGCCAGTCTCTTCAAATTATCACCAGGGTATCAAACCAACACATTTTCTGTTTATGTGTGCTAGTAATGAACAGCTAGTCATTTAACTTTTTTGCTATTGTATATAGAGGAGTTTATGATACATATGAGGAAATACAACAGCAATACAAGCTCTGAGCAAGCAATAATGATTCTGGATCAAATGTGAAGAAGCCACACACTTCATTCTACCAACACGCACACACCTAAAACACTGCAGAATACACTGTTTTAAGAACAAAAGGAACGCCTTTGTAGATGCAGTACTTAAATAACTAGCTTCAGTCTCAATGCTTTTTAAAGGGTAAGGCCAGCCATTTTCTATATTAATGGTACTTTCAGCGGTACAGAGACTAAAACTGGCAATGAATTGCATCTACCCATGGATTAATGTCTGTCAGCTGTCAGTCCTGGATTAGCTCGTTTGTCTGTGTGATAGATCTCGTTTGTTGTTCAAAAACAATTAAAAAGAAATCGCAGAAACACATCGCTGCACTGGGTGACACTTTTTTTGCAACCAAACCCCAGGCCTGATTATGTTGACCCAAAGTCTCTGAGTGGCCATTCATCATTTGCTTAAGTTAGTGGGAGTCCACGTCAACTGTGCAAAAGTTTGTGTGAGCTCTCGGCTTTGTTTACAGTCTGCTAGCTCCTCACCGTCAGGTCTGGTGTTTGCTAATGGGAAAAAAAAAAATGTCACCCAGTGCAGAGGTGTTTCACTGATGTGTTTTTAATCATTTTGAACAACAACAGCGATCTATCACATAGAAGAAGAAGCTAATTGAGGACTGACAGACTGACAGAGCAGAGGCAATTCATTGCCAGTTTTAGCTTCTGTATGGAGGTTGTCAAGAATACTATTAAAGCTGGGGCCTGTAACTTTTATAAAAATCACTTTTTGTCCTATTTGCTGAAACTGTCATTATATCCTAGTGTTAACAGATAAGACAGATACAGTAGTCTTTGCAAAACTCAAATTCCTCTGGCTTCACCTAATGCCTCTAAATCCATTTGAAAAAATCCATTGTTCCCGAATGTGAACTACCAACCAGAGGCAGCTAACTACCACTGCTTGACTTTGGTTTAAATTTGATTTTTAAGTATTGTATGTAAAGACATTACCTGTTTACAAACCCTAGTTTGGCCCTCTCCTGTTAGCATGCATTCAGTTCTGTTCTCCTTCTTTGCAGGGAGGGGCTGCAGGAGGCAGGGCAGAAGCTCAGCGGAGAGGCTGAGGGAGGGACCTGGACATTGTACTCTATCAAATTCTCTACCCAAATCCACTCAATTCTCAAAAGTTAGACCCCATAATACAGAAAATGACCAGCTTTATCCTTTAATGAAAAGTGTCGCATTCTTGTAAGCAATCAAAAGATTGTATGTCATTTTTTAAATAACTATTGTTATTTTTATGTGAATCACCTCACATATATGAAATTGGTAAAAACCACCTGTCCTCTCTGTTTGCGAGGATGATAATAAGGCACCGTCAGCGTCTGACAAAGAGAGCTGCTTATTGTAAATGAATTTGAGCACTCACTGAGATAACCTGGGGACAAATGCGTTGGGATGTTCCTCAGGTGTGTTTGCAGCAGTATACATGGACAGATTAAACTCAAAGTGGTGATGACCTAATTAAAAAAAAAGAAAACTGCTAACCTAACAGTGCTTTCACACTACAGCCAATATGCAAAGCAAGCATGAACTTATTTGGCATTAAAATGAAAAAGATGGTGACATGGTAAACACTGCATCTGCTGAACATAAGCATGTCATTGTCACTGTGAGCATGTGCTCAGCCTCATACGTCCACTAGAACAGTTGTAGTTATGTCACAACTGATACTGAACCTTTCAGGATCATGTATGTAAAAGGACAAAGAACTTACTGCAAATTTCCACAAAGCTGGAACCAACAGACATTTCTACTAGGTAAAACACCAAGTTGATTCACACTCCATTTTCCATTTCTGATGTTTTGTCTTCCTTGTTCTCAAGTTCATTTTACATATTTGACCTCATTTTAACAATGTTTTATCTTCACTTTGTCTTAACAGATATTATTCTGATTTTAATGCTGTTATTGTTTTTTCTTGCCTCTGGAAAGCCCTTTGAATTGCCTCTGTGTATGAAATATGCTACATAAATAAAGTTGCCTTGGTCTCCTTGTAATATGTACACTGCAAGATAGGTTTCATTACATTATATGCAAGGTCTCATTACACTGTGCTCATTTCACTCCAGTTCATACAGTATATTCAGAGGACAGAAAGCAATATCTGCAGCCATCTTCCTCTCTTGGCTTTGTGCCTGAGTTCAACTCTGGTCAATGAATTCTTAAACATACTTGACCAATCAAGGGGCTCAGTGTCACAGTGACCACAGTAACTGCACACTAAGCTTCCATTATTTATTATATTACCAAAAAATGGAAGCTTAGTCCACATTATTTGTATTATTGTTTTACTCATCAGAATATGATTACGATTTAATAATGACAATCCAGGAGAACTGACTGTACTTGCTGACATGCACTTTTTGCAAGTAGGCAGGCTTCAATTGTTATAAGCAAATGTGTACATCATAGCGTTGCAACTACTGAGATTTTCTGCAAGTCATTTTGCTACAAAAGACAAGTAATCTCAGATAGGTAAAGCCTTCGACAAAGTCCAGTGGCACAACCCTCGCAAACGTTCACATTGAAACTGAGCACTTTAGTCATGCCTTGCTGTGAGTGTCTTTAATCTACAAGGCCACCAGACAGCACGCATTGGTCAGGAAACCCTTAATCTTAATGTTTCAGAGCCTGAGTATGGTTGTGTCTTTGGGGTTATCAGATAGCAAGTATTATATTACAAATGTTCCACTGAATTAGGCTACAGACACCTCAGCAGTAAGTACTGTAATCCAGTCCCTGCTACTCTCAACGCTGTAGTCAACTGTAAACAAACATGTGCTTGTGCTCAAGCTCAAGTTAAGTTCACGATAGTCCCCGTGCAACTTTTACAAAAGCATTTTCCTATCCAGAAATAATATGCTCAAGGAAACTCATCATATACTCAGTAGTGTTTATGTTGACTTTGCTGCAAACTCTGGGCATCCAACCTGCAAGGGCCATAGACAAGCTTTGAAAACCAACTGCCAGCTCATTACACCTACACATTTTCTCTTACATTCCCAGATCTGCCAGGGCACTGTGCATTATGCAGAATATCCTACTTGCTGCATGTTTGCTCACAAAACCAAGTATGGCTCTAAGTTAGCACTTGTTCACTAGAACCTGATGGATCATCAACTGCCTCCTTAATATGTTCCCACATTCAGTGGGAATGTTTTTGGCAGGTATTATATGGAGCACCCATATAATACCTGCCAAAAACATTTAAGGTTTTCAAGTTTTAATTCCCTCCTATCAAGTGACTTTTTTTTCTAGCTGTTTATTCTCTGTTGCTTATGGCTGTGAGACACTTGGCCATTCTCAGGAGAGGCTCTTTCTTTATCTGCAAGGTATGCATATTACTGGAGATGAGCAATGACAGGACTTCAGCTACAGTTCCATCACTCATTTTGCTTATTAAAACAATTCTTTATTAATACCTTGACTCAACACTGACAGCTAAACTGCTGGGGGTATATAAAGCCTTTATACCACATATTTAGTTTACCTGTTCCATCATATCTGAGTCCTACATTTACTAGCGCACATTACAGCATATACAGGACGTTCGACTACAATGATCTGTTTGTGTGTTGCCCAACTCCCCAGACCTGCCAATGCAGGTTGTGGCCCACTAACACACCAAAACAGTCAAACATACTGTAAATGGGGGGAAGCGTATTTAACTAAATGTACTGCATCTGCATGGAAGTGAAAGTGTGAAGCTGATGTCACTGAACTGTAATGTGCTGTATTTTAGTTGCAACATTTGACACATTTATGCTTCATGTAAATTCTTGTTTGAATTGAGCATTCTGGTCCCCATCAGAGCTTTACTGTTGATGGACAATAGTGTTTATCTGAGGTAAGGGGTGCATTCAGCAAGCCTGAGGGGATGCAGCACTCACAAGTATCAAAACCTTTGTGAGTGTTGCATCGCTGCTTTGGAAACACTGTAGACCCACAATTTAATGATATGCAGATGCTTAAACACGCTCACTGCATTGCCCTTTTTGCTTGATAATCTACACCTACATCACACAATTACACATCTTTTCCACTAACCCATGGTTCAAATCTCACAGGAAAACAACTCAAGAGAGCATGAGACTCAGCAGTGAGACTTCAGCACAAGAATTTAAGCTTTCAAAAACCACACTAGCTTAGAAAATGGTTCATAATCAAAACAAGTTCTTATCTATTGCTATGACTAGACAATCAAACACTGGACACTTGTAAGTAAAATACAATACTACATGTATGTAGACAATTTACTTTATGAGCCTTGGGGTTCGGTATTAGGGTCAGATCTGTTTAGAATCATTCTGCTATGTCTGTCATGTTTCTTGACATTTGTGAACAGAGATACTTGGAAAAACCGAACTTCTCTGCACTAATGGATACATTTCAGAGCCATCAACAGTTTAGCCAGTAGAATCAAAAAGACATATTCTGTCAAACATAAACAGATTTGTATCTGTGTAGTGACAGATCACTGTCTCCACTTGCAGCCTGGAAACTTGCAAAGCTGTAAAATCTGTCTGAAAATTTTATGTCAACCTGTGGTTGGTGTGAAAAAAAAAACCAGACTGCACTATGCCCATTTCTCTGGTTAGACATTTAGACAGTCTGTTCTTGGCTGATGCTGTTTGTATCTTGTAGCTAGGCAATGACACAATCTCAGACCTTGGGTGTAGGTGTATCTGACTAGTAACTCAAGCCTGATAACCCCAGTGCTGTGCTCTCAGGGAAAGTCAGCTAAACTTTGAGAGCTTGTCTTTTACATACCCTATGGCTCCCCACTAGAGGAAGTGAGGTGAGAAACAGCAGTCTCACATCGCCTCAAAATAGAGCATTTTGTTACAGATAACAGAGTTAGAACAGGAGAGGAAGAGAATTAGATCTCAGTTAAAAAGCAGCAAGAAACCAGGGAGGCAGGCAAGTCATGCATGCAAGGTGTTTGAGTGAGCTCTGGCTGTATTAGGCCTCCTTGTTCTGGATAAGGGAAAGCAAAGGGACAAGGAATCTGCATTAGATAGAGATGGGGAAAACTGCAAAGCATGCCACATTCAGTGGTACAGTAGGAGATCTGCAAAGGATCAGTCAGGAGTTAGAAAAATGGTAAATGGACTGTATTTATATAGCGCATTTTCACAGTGTGTTGCACTGGCCAAAGCGCTTTACAGGGAGATCATACACCATTCACACACACCAATGACGACAGGGAGACGGGGAGTCAAACCACCAACTTGCTGGTCAGAAGACGACTTGCCCTACCTTGTGAGCCACAGCCACCCCACAAAAAAGAGGAAGGGAGTCTATTGGAAGTGACGGAGAAGCCAAAAGAGTTTAGCTAAAGAGTTTAGTTGAGATAGGCTAGCTATGAAAATGCTATACCAAGAAAGAAGGAGAAATGGGCCAGTGACCAGCGTTAAATCCATCTGCTGTAACACTCATCCCAATTCCACCCTCCCTCCATCCCACTCCTGTCCCCCTGGTTGTGTCTTTCATTCCCCCCAGGTAGACTCCATGTTTGTCCAATTTCA
>NW_018128052.1:2357983-2371735 GCF_001952655.1 Monopterus albus | reverse complement strand
AGAAGTCACACATAGCACTTGGGAAACAAGCCCCCCCCCCCCAACATGCAAGTTATTTTCATGTTTACTAGAGGAGGGGACTAAGGATGATGGGGACAATTGTTTTATCGATGTAAACAAAAACTGGAGACACTGCAGTCAGTACAGAGATCACTCCTCCTCCAAGAGCATCTCCATTTAAGAAATTGTGCAACAATGAAAAACAACACCCTCATTTACCTGCCAAGCCTTGAACTGTGTAGCACTACTCATATTTAGTTGGTGACCATAGTGATGCTCTGCTGGATAGTAAGACACACCCCAGACCCAAATGTTATTAACTAGTACACAAAATGACTTGACATTCGTCCTCCTGGCACACACAGAGCTTCTTTTCGGTTACAGGAGACAAACGGTTTTCATTTCTAGATCATAATCTCTGGGGAAGAAGCAACAAATGTCTGTGGAAAACTGCTACAACAATGTTCACACAACAAAACAAAAGCTTTTGGTCCTCGACAAATCTTCGGAGTTGCTGCTAAAATCCTTTTGTGCAATTTGGATTTATAACAACTGCATAAGGAGAGACAGAAAAAAAATCAGAAGAGACTAATTGCCCACTGGCACATTCCTGAAGGTGACCTGAAAGAGCTGCTCCATTTTACCACCATGTCCTCCTCCGCCGGCTCCTACCGGCCTAACACACAGCAGTTAGCAAAGAAATGCTTGCTTCCAAGTGCTGCTCGCACTGTTGGTCTGTGCTGTGCTCCTATAGCCACTAAAAGCCTGTTTTCTTAGCAGAAGGATGGTGCCACTGTGATGCCAACTAGAGGGCCTTCCTAATCCTCCTTTGTCAAGCTGAGTTTGGAAAGGATGTCAGTTAATTGTTTTAGAGGGGCTGACCCTTCTCCACACTACCACCCCCACCCTCCAAACCCCACTCAGGGCAGCAGTGGCGCCAGCTCGGTGCACAATGATAAGTTGGTCTTTCCACAGCTATGGAACAAGAACTCACATGGTATCCCTATGGAGCAGCATACTGGGGAGATAGAAAGTACAACAAAACATTATACAAGCACACACACATGCATGCTTGCACCCATTTGTCGTAATACACATAAACAAATGGACACAAATACACTCACCGCACACATTAGTGTGAAACTGAAACCAAAGGACTAATAGCATGCACTGCTCAGGGGAGGTGTGTGTTACAGTGTGGGAGTAAACCAGTTTATGAAGACCCTATTAGGGATTCTGTGGTTCTCATCTAAACACCTCTTTAAATCCAGATTTCCAAGCTGACACTAAGGTTATGGATGTGCAGGATTAAATGTGCACTGCCTAAGTTTTTCTATTGTAAATCACATGGCAGTCCTGTATAATGAGGTACTAGAGACCAAATAATGGCAGTAATGTCAATTGTGGCCAATTTAGGCTATTTTCTGGTTAAATCTCCAGCTGGAAATAATACGTCCAGGTAGTGAAACAGAGTGTGTAGCAGTAGCCATGAACTGGGCTGTATAGAGGCATTACAGAATAGATGCAAATTTCAAGTAAAGGACGACCTCTGATGTCTGTTAACACTTCACTGTGCTCTCCCTAGGTTTAAACCCAGCAGTCAACAGTTCGAGATGCTGAGGGCCCAAGAGGATCCAGGGTCAAGTGTGTGAGAGGCAGTGGTTAGTGATGGAAGCTTAGTGTTAATATGTGGAGGTAGTTAAGAGGAGAGATAGAGAAAGGGAGGGAAGGTACTTAGTGAAAGCAGATGAGGTGAGCTGCAGGAGGAAGCTGTGCATCAGTAGACAGGGCCTGTTTGAAAGACTGAAAGCAAAACCTCCATCTGAGCAGATACTTAACTTTTACACATGTACAGTATCATATTGTGTCAGCCAAGAATGGCAGCTATAGATCTTCCGCTCTCCACCCACCCTTCTAAAGTCTGCCTTCCACTCCAGCTATACAAAAATGACTTTAACCCATCAAAGCTGGCATTAACGTCTCATTTCCTTATGCAAATGCAAAACGAGAAAGGCAAAAATAAAAGCTTTTCATTTCTCCCTGCCACTTTCATTTTCTGTGAAAATCATTGCTGCCCCCTTGAGATAAAGCCTGATGTGCAGTTTTGGGGAGAAAACAGGTTAGGGGATCCTGGGGAGTACTCTGCATTAACAAAACAAACCATTCAGCAAAACAAACAATTAGACACTCATGAATTATGGACAAGCTATCTAAAATAGCAATAAAAACGCGGAGTGGAGAGTTGTGGAACGATCACTGAGCTAATGAAACTTATGCCAGGGTTTATTTATACAGTCAAGCAGTGGAGTAGTATGTGGGTATATCTGTGTGGGCCCCTCCTGTACACGTGTACAGTACCAGCATTTACCCTATCCTAATGATTCTACACATTTCTGTGGAACAGTGCAGATGAGTGACAGAAAACAAGGTAACACAGAGAAGCATGAGACAAAAGAGAGACAAGACTGAAGGAAGAAAAGGTGTCTAGTAATCCACAGTGTGAAATTGCGTATCAGCCATTTTGCTGTTTGGTCCCCAGCAACATCCATTATTCACAAACCCTGGGTTTACCTCTCACAGACGCGCACAGTCCATGCAGCAATGATCCAGGAGGATATACTGAACACCAGCAGAACAGTTCCTGGACAGATGGTCATGAGGGTCTTCATGACAAAGCGTGTGTTGAAGTTGATCTTGTTGAGGGCACCGATGCTGCGAGATGAAGCATCTGTGAACAGCTTGCTGTGGAGTAACATGACCCTGCCGATCAGGTAGAGTCTCAGAAACATGGGGATGGAGAGGATGATGTCCACGTCAGCCTCGACCACGGTCAGCAAGTAGGTAAAGGCATTCCGTGCCGTCCAGGTGAACACGTACTGGCCTGGGATGGGATGGATGGCACACACCAGGAGCTCCAGCACAATGAAGAAGATCCGTTCATATGTCATGGCTATCCTCCAATCATCCGCACCATTGTCGACCATAAACAGCTTAAGAAAAAAAAAAACACATCAAGGACCTAATATTAGTGTTAGCAGTTTATTTTATATATAGTTTTTTTTAGTTAATTTAATTTGTTGTTTTTACAGCATTTCGCCAGTTTATATATCCTATACAACCCCACATGCTGTCAATGTGTTTACTCTTACAAACTCACATTGTGAGACGTATTATTTGGACCAAAATTATTTGAAATATTCAATCTGTATTATTTGTAGCCATAAAAAGGCTAACAAATAACACAACCACCAATATTTTTTATTTCTAACTTTCTAACAGTGTGTTGCATCACCATATTACTTGGCAATGTGATACATAAAAATGATTTATAGAAAGGCGGAGTGTATGCTTCGATGGAAGTGTGCCAAATACAGCACTGTCCAGGTGAAGAGGTTTTAATATCAATATATTATGGCCTATTACAAAAAAAAAGGTCACAGTCCTCGTCTCCAGTTTCCAAGTCCAGTCAATTCTCAAGTCAGAGTCCAAGTCCTCCAAGTCTTCACTGTTCAAGTACAAGTCAAGCTATGAGTCCTAAAAATCTCGAGTCGGACTTGATTCTGAGTCCAGGACCCGAGTACTACAATAATGACTGAACGTCAGACCGAGCAGAGCAACAAAATGGTACAAAAGCAGATGCAATAAGATGCTGGGAAGAAAACACCATACAATATCAAGAACCCGGTCTACAGGTTTGTTGCATTTGGACTACATTTGTTGATAAGGGCTACAGTCTTACTTTTAAATGACAAAAAAGTTGGACAAAACCCAAACAAAAATGTACATCATAAATGCATCTGCATAAATTAATTATCTAGCAATTACCTTTTACCACAACTAATAGTATGAATAATATTTCAATAAAAACTGTTTTGCTGGGCCCACATGCCAAATCAGAAATCCTCCTCCTCCTTATTAAGATTATTGCTATCATCATCATCACCACACTGATCTTGATGCTGGTATAATGAATAAAATAATGTTGTTCGTTCTTGTGTCAGACTCACCTGAATTTCCCGGGCATGGTACATTATTATAAGACCAAGCAATATAACAGTGGAAAGGCTGATAAGGCATTTCAGTGCAAATGAGTATGAAGATTCCTGCAGTGAAAGAAAAAGAGAGGATAAAGTATTAGATATTGCAGTGTTAAATTAAAAATAATTAATACATTTTGATTGAAGTATACATCATCTTATACGACTCCTTGTATTTATTGTTAGTGTGAATCAGTCTATATTTAGCCTCAATAGTGACACACACACACACACACACACACACACACACACACCACTTAGCTTAAAACTCCAACGAAGATGGGATAATGGGGTTTTACACTCAAAGAGAGCAGTCAGGATGTTGCTCAACAGCACAGCTGCAGGTGTAGGTGCAGCCTGATATTATCTACGTACGCTGTGCCCCACCATCTCAACTACCAATTAATCAAAGCCCAACACTAAACGGGGGGACTTTCCATTTAATGGTAGGTGCAGAAAAGGCACGGTTGGCATTAGTAGGGGGGGGTGTACCAGAGTGAGCGTATAGCTGGTGATAAATAGGCCAGCTACTGTAGATGCTAGCATTGCAGTGTTATGTGTACCTGTACTACTCAAGTCCTCTCTCTGTGTTGGTAAAATAGCATCTGATAAATCAGTTTAACAGCCAAGGTGTAAAACTTTCTCTCTGCAGCAGGCTCATGATTATAGGGTTGTTATTATAATGACAACACAGATAAATAAATGACAAAAAGTGGAAATGTCTTTTATAATTATCAGTGTGATGACAATGAGAGCTGCTCACCATTACTGTCCTTGGGTGGTCCATATTACAGAATGTATTTTTACCTACTAACTAGATTGCTTTGCCCGTCGGGTCGGCCACATGCTCTCAAGACATTCTTATGCCTGAAATTGTTTTGAGCTATCCCTGGTGAAATAACATTGAGTAAACCAATTAATCCACCTGCCAGAGGTTCAAGGATTTTTTAGTCCCAGTGCTCACTGCCTCTTAACGCATCTTACTCTTTCAGGGCTCAGAAATCCTTGACTGAGCCTCGAGTGTGTGCTCCGTCATGTGACACGAAAAGGGAAAATGAACCATCCGCAGCACATGCTATCTTTCTGTGATGTTGTGAGGGGGGTGCTGTGTTACTCAGAGACGGGAGTTCACTGCCATTTTAGCTGGGGTCAGCTTGATGAATGGACTCCTCTCCAACTCAGTAACAGTCACAGACAAACCTATTGACTTTCTTAAAACCCCATAAATCATCCTATAGATCACCACACTGACTTACTATATCACACACAAGTGTGTTTTCCTTCCTCATGGGGACTTTATATTGACTTACATTCATTTCCTACAGATTTATCCTAACCTTAACCATAAACACTACTTGCCTAACATGTAGCCTCAAACCAAAATTCAGCAATGTACATGGTGGGGACCAACATCTGGTCCTCACATGGAAGGATAAGTTCCCACAGTGTGTGTATAAACAGGTTTCTGTCCACCATTTTGCTTTTAGGGTCTGCAGCTTTCTTTGGTTGAATCTTTCTAGTTTTATTAACCTACTTTATAGCCTAACAGGTAACTATTTCTTGGTACACTACCTACTCAGCACCAAATGGCACAGGCACAAAGGTTGCAGCTAGCACTAGTAGTAAAGGCTAAAAACCATTATAAAGCCTCATCCGGTTCTTTCAAACCAGGAACTCAGAGGGACGACTCAGACCACTTGAGTATATAAAAAATATATCCGTGCTGGTTTATTCAAAAAGCCACAGGCAAGAATCCACACTTCCAGTCCAGAGATCTTCCAAACCCCCAGCCTGCCAAAGCAGCCCGGAAGCAGGAAGGTTTAGCCAAAACATGAGGCAAAGTCAAGGTGCGTGACTGTTGTTTTCGTGGTGTGTATCTAAACAATTGGACATAACCTTACACATTAAGACAAATATTAAGACTAGCATTACAGTTGACACTAACAGCAGTTTTCCTGTAACCTTGACGTGCCTGCAGGCTGAATAGTTAACAGCCCAAGCTAGTCACCCTGTCTGCGCTAAACATTCATAGACAACAGATCTCTAATCCATACCTATCTAACTAAGAAATAACCTAACAGTAGCAACCACAGTTACCAAATAGCCAAAAAAGGTAAAGTGAGCAAGTAGCCAGTAAATAGACACACTTTAACTTTTCACTAATGACTAAGTTGATAAATAACCATGGAAGTCTAATTTGAGCAGTGAACAGATGTTAGCTAGCTTGTGAACAAAGTGGCATAAATACCAAGCTAGCCCAAGAACCAGAAATATTTCTCCAAAATTGGTTACAACCAAAACAGAACTAAAATAAAAGTAAATATTGGACATATATCTGGGTGCCAGAAGCATGGATCCAAATGAATATTTGTGTAACCAGACAAATGTTTGCGAAACTGAAACTGATCAAATGTTCTTACTGTGGTTCTTCAAACCCAAGTAATAAATAATGCTAACACAGTTTGTAGCTAACAGGATTAAACATGCATATAAGATCTATAAAGGCATCAATCCTGTTCAGTTTTTTTTTATTCACACAGACTGTACTGTTAAAAGTGTGGTCTTATTTCCAGAGATGAAAGACACCTATTCTTTGACCTATTATATACTGCAGTCAGCTCTCAACTAAACACCAGAGCAAATGCAGTCTTTGGCTGCCCTAAGTGAACGATTTTCATCCTTAAAAATCCTGACACAGCAGATCTAAATAGTTGATGCAGTTCAATCATAGATCAAGGGGAGGCAACCAGGTCACTGTGACCCTGAATCCACACTGCCCTGCTAGTGTCTTTCCTCAAAAGTCCCATTTATTCCTATATGTTTCTCCACTCTAGATGGGAATGACAGACAGCCACAATAACATCAGCAGTGAAAAGCAGTCTAGCCCATTGGCTAATCTCCAATCTGATGTCAATAATGAAAATTTCCAACTAATAAAATCAGGCCTATAGTCATAAAATTACTGAATAGAAAAAGGAAAAAGGCCAAATGTGAGATTGATAGCCTGTTAGTCATGGTGCAGATCACATGACACTCCTTTTCATTTGTATTTGTGCAATACTCCCAACACCTTTCTTAGATAATGTAATGTACATCAGTGGTTGTGCTAATAATCACTCTTCATAAATTTGACAGCTGCCAACCCCACACAACTCAAAATTTAACAATGGTTATGACAACACACAAAATGCTCCCACTCATGCATCACACAAATGCACAACCTACCTTAGTGTAAACCCCCCACGACAGTTCCGTCTCTGCCACCATGACAACAATCCCAAACATCCCAAAGATGAGTGCGTAGTCGCTGAGCCGCTTCCGCTTCTCAAACAACGCCCTCCTGTGACCGAGCTTGTAGCCAATGTCCCTGTTTTTTTTATGTGGTGCCCTGCCTCTGCCACGCCCATTGCCCTCCCTGACCAAGCTCTCATTGGACGCCTTGCTGGGGTCTTCGCCGCTGTTGCCCTTGGACACCACCACCTCCAGGCCAGAGCTGTGCAACGTCTGTAAGGGCTGCGTCTCTGAGTCGAGGTCTGCGAGGTTACGGCGCGACGAGGACGCCAGGCTGCCCACTAGTGGTCTGACCACTCCGCCATTGTACTTGCAGGTGTTCATGGCTATCTGAGGGAGTCGGCCGCTGCTCTCGGAGAGGGAGGGCTTGGATCCAGCATGGCTCAGCTTCTTCTCAGTAGTGGCCTGTGAACAGGAAGGAGAGTGATAAATACAAAACCAGCAGAAACATTGTAAAAACTGTCAACAATAGGTTGAAGACACGCACACACAGGTTTGGACTTTAAATAGAGCATTGATGTGGGAGTTTTATCTCTGTGGTCTCTGGAGAGAGCAAAGAGGGGGAAGAATCTTGCAAAACAATTTGTTATAAAAGCAGACCGATTTAGTGCTCAGCAGGACAAGTGGACAAGTGACCAAACATACAGTATGAACCGAAAGCTGCTGTTTGAAAGAACCAAAAACTCAAGGTCTGTTTTCCTGAGCAACATGTACTGAGAGGTGGCTGCTCACTGGGAATCATTTCATCCCGTTTCATTAAATACTGAAAAACAATTTCAGTTAAACCCCTCCTTTACTTGAACGGATGTTTCATGCAGCATTTCCTTTAGGAAAATATAGCCTCAAAATCCAGTGGCTCAAAACCAAATGAATAATGAATGGAGTTTGATGTATAAATAAGACTGGCAGTGGACCCTACAAAGTGCAGAAAGTGGAATCATTGCACTGCACAAATTTACAGTAGATATGAATAATTAATGCTTGTCGTGACAGAGGAACACTGCTCACCTGCAGAGATGAGCAGTGAGCTTCCCAAACGAGAGACAAGTAGAAGAAATCAATTCTCAAATCAGGTGTGCCAGCGACCAAATGTAACATTCCCAAGCAGGGGAACCTGTTTCTTTGGACCTCAGCATAATGTACATCTCATGAAGTTAAAGGCCTTTTGGGGTTTGAAGGACAAAGAGTAATGCTTACATAGTATATTGGCATAAATATGGTATTCAACCAATAAATGTTATATTGTGTATTTAATTTCTAATTTGGACAAGATAGGAGAGAATATATGTAACTGTTTTTATGTCTTTTAAATCATCTATAGGTTTTTGTTTTCTGACCCAATGCAGCAAAGGCTCTTCTCTTCTTGCATTTAGTCGTCTATCATTTCTGGTCCTCTTGGCAGACAGATGTGAGTTTCTGGCCAGGTTATGCATACAGATTATGCTCTATCTATGCAGAGGCTGTAGAGGAGTCACCCCAAAATCATCTCTCTCTCCTGTCCCTCAGAGACTTGGGCAGATTATCATAATGAGTTATGAAAGTGTCACATGGAACAGTGCCTTTTCCAAAACAGGTCAGGGGGTGAGAGACAGCACCACTGCCCCTTTTTATTAGCCTTGACAAAGCATGCCCAATGCTTTTAAATGTACTGGTGGGAATAAAGAAGGTCGGCCCTAATGGAAATTTACTAACTCTGGTCCTGTGATGGTATCGCTTCGCGCATATCGTGGCTCCATGAGAACAGGACTAAAGGTTAAGGATTACTGCAGTCCATAGTGTTTCTAATCCCCTTTTCTGTATTAAATTGCTTTTTAATCTGTGTCATTAGGAGCCCTCTACACTTCTGAACACTGCACAGTGAGTGAACTTTAGGTTTGAATGGCAGGAAATACTGTAGAAATAGATGCTGATATGCCTTTGGTAGTCAAGACATTGCTCTTTACAAGAAGATAAAAACACAACAGGGAGTGCTATATTTAGCAAGTTTGATTCCTGATAAACAAATTAGAAAAAAACACATTCTTTCATGATGTGAGTGCAGTAAAGTGTCTTCTTGTGGCAGATTCTCTCTATTTTGCAAAAGGTGAATTCTTGCAATTTATAGCTTACTGACAACATGAATCAGAATCAGAATCACAACATATTTTATTTCACTGCCATGCAAACTAACAAACGTTTTGATCCAGATTATTTTTCTCAGCATCAGGAATAATTTGCAAATATGACAATTCAATATTAAACATAACTGATAATGAGAAACTAGCACAGACTATGATAGGAGTCTGACAGCAGTGGCCACTGGCTAAGCAACATAAGACTGTGTAGAATTCCTGTTGGACTGAATTTACTTTTTAATTTATTTTGATAAATATTTGTAAAAAAAAAAAAAAAAAAAAAAACCTTGCTTTTTTTTTTGCATTAAGCTCTACAGCAGATCTATCAGTCTTCTGAATATGTTGGATCTTCAACATAACTCGCACTGGGCAACTACAAAATAACATTATTCCTTTGGTTTTTAGTGTGTGAAAACCAGTTTCCCAAAAGAATGTGTCCCACTTTTCTTTAGGAAGAAAAAAAAAAACAACAACTAAGTCCTGTTGAATCTGGAGTAGTTTTAGTCTGATTCAAACTTCCAGGCTGTTTCTGAGATGCTTGATATATAGATATGGGTCCTGGGCTCTAATACTGTATCTGAGAGAAAAATCAATGACAACTACCTCAAACAAGAGGTTTCATACATTTATGAGTAGATTTTTTACCATAGCCTACGCCTTACTATTATCCTACCAAAGCATTGTAACATTGTATTAGAAACTTTTGCCTGGGGACTTTTATTACATAACATTCACCTCACAGCAGCTTTTGTCACACACAGGAGCAATCTGGGGTGCAAAATCTTGACCAAGAGTCAAACCACCAACTCTATGATTAATAGCCAACTGAGCTAAAGTTAAAGCCATCAGTTGAGATCGGTCTCTCACTACTGAGTGAAACCAACTGTGTAGTTGTGTCCCAACTGTTGAGTCTCAAGCTGAGGCATTTCTGTTCGTTACAGTAAATCAACTGTTCCAGTGCCAACTCCGGACATCACAGGGCCATTAGATAGTTTTTGCATGAAATTATACCATTTTATATTTACATTTTACAAAAGACTGTAAACATTTACAGAAATGGATGGTGTTGAGTCATAGATCAGAGTGAACTCTAAACATGTGTGACAGTATAATAGATAGGTGTCTATTACAAAAACAACAACAACAACAAAACAAACAAACAAACAAAAAAACTGAAATCCTTCTTGCTCCAGACTGGACAAACACCCCAGCTCATTTTTTTGGCATTAAACAGTGAAAATGCATGTGTTCGTTTTTACTAAGGGATCACAGTGGGGTTTTGCTCCAGAGAAAAATAAGAAAAGTGGCACCGCAGGAATTTGCACATCTGATCTCAGTGTAAGGTGGGTCCGTTCAGGGATGCAAAAAAGAGGGAGCAGCCTGAGACGTAAGACATAATAGGAGAACATCCCCAGAAGTGTTGCTTCAGTAACATACAGTAAATGAACAGGGCTGAGGATGCACATAGACTGGGCTGCTGTTACAGCCCAAGCTTTAGTTAACTTGTTTCTGGTGCTCATTTGTCACTGAAGCCACCTATCCCGAAAGAGAAATAGGAGAGAAATAAGACTCATTTTACAAAATAACAAGATTGCTTCCTGACTTTTCCTCCTGTAATACTAAAGTCCTTCACAGACTGAGCAGCTGGAGTCCTCGGATCCCATTCCAAAACCTCAAAGCACTCGATCAGTCCTGTACTCGAGCAGCCAGTTCCCATCTCTGTGCATTTCCCCTGCAACCTGACTAAAGCAGTGCAGTGGAAGGGCACAACATGCCAGAGTTGCCCCTGATGGCCCCACAGATGAGACAAGGGGAGGCCTGTATAGCAGACTGGCGGCTCACTTTCATTTTGAATGGCACGCAGCATCCAAGCTTTATTAAATGGATCCTCATAATCAAATTGAAAAGCCTCAGTGCAGAACAGTTTAAATGAAGGCAACTGTCTTGCTCAGCTCTCCGTCTCAAATCAAATAGAAAATTCACTTTTATACCCTAAAAATGGAATTGTGCATTATAGAATCAAATGTGTTCAATTCTGTGTGCGTGTGAGCTTGAGCATGTGGTGCCAGTCTGTTTAATTATGTGTGAGTGGCTGGGTGGGTGGACACGTGTGCTAGCTGAGCAAGCTGAGCTGGGCACTGGATTAGGTCAGATACAGACACAGAGAGTGTGCAGCAACAAAACAAGCACAAGGATCATTTGTTTGAGAAGGTCCGTGTTTACGTGTATGATGTGTGAAAAAGGGCCGGATGCTGACAAGGCTAACATGAAAGGAGGATCACTAAAGAGAAAGAAGAACAGGGGAAAGCAAGAACATAAGGCAGAGCTCTAGAAAATCTCTTGAAAGATAGAGAGGTGAATGAAGATGAGCCAAATGAAAGAGGGACAACATCTCCTTGCTGGTGTCTCTGCTAGCCTCTCAAGTAATTGAGAGCTGCAGGTGACGCTCTCCAGTTTGTCCCCTGCACACTGGACGCTGTCACATTTCTCTGGCAGGCTAGCAGGCAGCAGGGCTTCTCTGTCCAGCCCTGACCAGCATGTGGATCATTACTGAGCACTAACAAAGACAGGGAAACCAGAGGCTGCAGACCTACATTCATAAAGGTAAATCTTCCATCATGGCTGTGTGCTGCAAATAAACAATATGTATTTAATGTAAAATCGTGAATGTTCAAAAATGAATAGCATCAGTGTTTATATCATGTCTTATGAATAACACCAAGTCAAAACTGGGCATAAAAATTTCCTTGCGGTAGTAGAAAGGTTGAGTACCAAATCTGATCACCCAATGTTTCATGTCCTTGCTTTTCTGTAGGGATGTCTGGTGTTTAATAATGTCTGCTTCTGTGGGAGAGGGTGAAGCTAGTGTAAGTAAGACATGATGGTCCAAGAGACTGAAACGTAGTCCATGTTCCATGATTTTCTACAGGGGATTCTCAAACTGACTTCACATGTCTGGGACAGTAAGTAAGTGTTAGGATGGCTCGAACATGGAAGTGAGCGAGTCACAAAAATTGACGGACCCAGGTGGCTGACTTCGATGCAAGCAGTGCAAGTTTATTTACAGTGTAAAACAAGTGACCAAGAAATGAACAGACGAGTAAGAATGGGACCGGGTGTCGAGCTTCGGATGGGAACACAGTCAGTGGTGGAGATGATGAGAAGAGGACCGGGCTGTGGACACTGGGACTCACTCCTGGACTGGTCGAGTTGGATGGTACTGAAGAGGAACAGAAATTGTACATACGGTAAGTAGTAGACTGTGCATCAACCTGCAGGGTGGTGATGAAGCAGAGCGGAGGAGGTCCGTGGTCCGAAGGAGCGACTGAGGCAAAGAGGGAATGAATAAAAGCAGCTGGAGAGAAGGAGACAAAAAAACTAACACAGATCAGAAGGAACAACGGGGAACAAACGGGCCTGAGAAATGCTAGAAAGAACTGGCAGGGGAGTGAACGAAGAGCATGGGCTAAATAGGGAGAAACTAATCAGGTGCAGCTGGTGGTAATCTGGGGACAGCAATGTCTGTTTTAATTTTGACAGTTAGTTTGCTTATCTTTTGGCTTCCCTTGAAACCATATAACTAGACTAACAGCATTTAACTTATTTGTGCTGCTAAAGTCAAAGAGACATATTTCAAAACTGTGGGAGCACTTGATGTTTTCAAAGGGATACAGCACACTGTTAGGACATGGATGAGCGAGCAGAGGAAATAACGGACCTGGTGACACAACGGAGTATGTTTTCCAGCTCCTGGTTCAGCCGTTCAGCTTGACCATTAGTTTGGGGGTGATAACCGGAGGAAAGACAGGGATGTGCTCCGAGGGCAGTGCAAAAAGCAGACCAGACGTGAGAGGTGAATTGTGGACCGTGGTCAGAAACGATAGTGATGGGGGTGCCGTGGATGCGAAAAACATGCTGAACCAGGAGCTGGGCAGTTTCAAGAGCAGAGGGGAGTTGAGGAAGGGTGAGGAAATGGGCGGCTTTGGAAAAACGATCAACTATGGTAAGAATGACAGTGTTGCCCTGGGAGGGAGGCAGGCCGGTGATGAAGTCTAGGGCAATGTGAGACCAGGGCCGACTAGGTGTAATTAGCAACCGAAGAAGACTTGCAGGGGGCTGATGGAGTGGTTTGGCTTGCGCACAGGGAGCACAGGCAGCTACATATTCCCTGGCGTCTTTCTCTAGGGTGGGCCACCAGAAGTAGCGTTTCAGAAGGGAGATGGTGCGCTGTACCCCCGGATGGCATGCTAGCCGTGAGGCATGGGCCCAGTCGAGGGTCCGGGCCCTAGCAGCCACGGGGACCGCTACCT
>NW_018128052.1:2336444-2355054 GCF_001952655.1 Monopterus albus | reverse complement strand
ACTAATCAGGTGCAGCTGGTGGTAATCCGGGGGTAAGAAGCAGGTGTAAGGGATAACGTAATCAGGGTAAGGGAGTGAAAACAGAGAGAGGGGAGTCAGAAAGTAGGTGCAGCCGGGCAAACCTGACAGTAAGTGTGTGGACAATGACATGATGTGCATTGAAGTGTGTGTAGGAAAAAAACTTAGCAGAAGGCATCTGGATGTAGTTTTAGGTAGCCTAAAACTACATCCAGATGCCTTCTGCTATGTTTTTTTCAGCACACTACAACCTGGATGACAGAATTTACATGGACATCATTGATATAATTATAGTTTTACTACAACAGTAATAAAAAATGCTACTAAACCTTCAAGACCACCAATTCAACCGCCAAAGCTAGCATAAATGCTCACAGTAATTGAGTAAGGACAATTAGTTACAAGCTCACACAGCAGCTCAGCAAGAGAACAAAAGGCAACAATAAAATCTACGCACAATAAATTGTGACAACTTTATAAAAGGTTCAGCACTGCATTTGCCTCAGGGATGTTCTAACCTTTAATCTGGCAAAGAACTAGACTTAAAATATGGGACATTTGTATTTACTCACAGTTTGTGTGTATTTACAGAGTGGTAAAAATATACCGTAATAAAACAGAGTAAAAATCATAGTATGGGCAAATTAATTTAAAAAAGGGCTAAAGAGGTTTCTGTTCTTAACTAACGACAGACACAGGGTTATAAGTACAGCTGCTATTACAGATGTGTAATATCAGAAAAAAATATCACATTTAAAAACAGAAACAATAATTCGCTTTTAGCAAAGCTTAGCTTCCATCCCTTTCTTTCAATTAGAGGTGAAAATAAAAAGCAGGAAAAAAAACCAAGACAAAACCTCCATGGAGAAAAGGGGACAGGTACCTGCCTGTGGGAATGTGTTATAGTTAGAACTAATAATGTGCTGTGTTCAACAGAGACACAATGCTATTATAATTAGGACCCAACAAAGTTGCTCCATGTGTGCTTGTGTCTCGTATAAACTAGATCCTGGGGACACTGAGGCTACAACTGAAGGGGAGTTACTTTCCCTGTGGGATACATAATGCCTCATTAGCAACAATTTTAATTTCCAGCGAATTAAAGGAAGGGGTCGTTAGACACTTGATTTGTAGATCAGGGCCATAAAGGATGGGCTGATCCTGTAAAAATGGCTAAATAGAACCACGACGTTGGTGGTGTGTGTATCAGATCAACCCCTAAATACAGGAGCTGCCTGCAAAACTCTGACATAAGAACAAGCACTCTAAAACACACATGATGCAAAATGTTCCTATTGAACCATTTGACAAGTGCTGAATGGCAGGGTAAGGTGTCCTGCTTAAAGCTTAAGGCAAAGGTTTTCAAATTGTGCAGCACACCTCCCCAGGTCGGTAACAGTGAGAGAGAGAGAAGTGAGGCATCCCAACACTTTGAGCACACTATATCTGATGTCCATCACAAATACACGCCCACAGAAGATGGTGGGTTACTAGACAGACAGATTAAAGCCAAAGGGAAAATGATGAGAATTGTCACATTTTCAATTTTGTTCAGCATTGAGCTTGTCTGTACTGCACATCCATGGGTGCAGTGCAAATGGGAACCGCTAAAAGCTAATTTGGCATATTTTAATTATGTCAATTTGTCAGTACAACATATCAATTTGTCAACACAGTATAAAGAAAAAGTTGTAACCCAAAACTAACTTACTGGTAACAGTATACCTCCTGTTGGATATACAGTACAGTAGCTGTGCATTGTAATGAGGCAACAGTATTAATTAAAACATGGTTAATAAATGAATGATGTAAAGACATCTGCAGTATTCACTACTGCAGGATACTCTGGAAACTAAGAATTGTTACCCAGACAGACTTAAGACATAGAAAATGGCTAGTATTGCCACTCAAAGCCCATTACATTAGTTTGCACTCTAGTGGTAAAAACCACTCATAACTGACACAACAGCAGAAGAGGTCAAGCTGCGCCGGAGAGCATCTTGGACGAAGCTCAGGCATGTGAGGATGAACAGAGTGTTCAGGAAAAGAAATCAATTTAAATTGATTTAAGTTTCTTTTGGGATGGACTACATGATGGATTTTATTCAGTGACCACTGCTGCTGTAATTATTTATTAACAATTATAATTAGCTTTAGTTTCATTTTCATGATTGTGAAAAGCTGCTTACAAATTCCTGAAGTCTTTGCTGGGCTGCACTCGTTATTTTGTACAAAGTTTACTTTTAACCCAGTAAGGAAATGTGAGCCAATTCTTAAAACCTGAAGAAGAAGAATAAAAGAGTGGCTCAAGTACTTTTTTCAGTGAAAGTAAAAGAGCCTTAATGACTGATGATGGCACATTTGAAAACTTCACATCTGATGTTCTCCGAGTTGACGATGACGTGTGAACACCTCCATAAACCCATTCCTTGAGGTTTGACATTGTGCATGAAAACGGGAGAAACAGCTTTTTAACTTGCACTAATCAGCTCTCTTAACCATCCACTTAATTTCTGCTAATCAACAGTATTGCCCCATTTGATGTCATGGACTCCCATTGTGGCTGATTGCTTAATTGATGCCAGATTTGTGCTGATAATCTCTCATAAAGAGGCAGGCCCACACACACACACACACACACACAGATTCCAGAATCATACTTGCGCTCACACACCCCATTGTCTCACATTATATTCACTTGAAAAACATCTTTGTCTAAAGCAACTTGCACATAATATTATTATTTATGAAAAATAAACATAACTTCTTCAAAGAATTGCGTTTACATAAAATAATTTAGAATTCACTACATATGGTTTTGGGGGATACAGCAAAAAAAGTTTCAGCTAACTGCCAACTTTGTAGATGTTCATATAAATTACAGCATATGCAAAATGTTAATTTTGAACATATTTGCAAAATGTTTGTATTTAGGCAACTCATAATACCTAGAAACCATAACAAAGAGTCATGCTAGGTAAAAAGTCGTATGTTCAGGATAAATTTAAGTAGCTAAACCTTGTTGTTAGGAAGTCGATGCCGATCTAAAGCATGAAACAGGTCATAAACCTGAGCCTTCAGTGTTGGCGACACTCAGCTGTCCAACACAAGCTCCTCATTACGACCCTTGGAGCGGAGTAAAAACTTCAACACTAGTTTCTGTTTGGAATAAAGTGTTCCAAGGGAATGTAAATCACTGTTAAAAGTTTGTTGCATGTGAACATAGAGTAAATCATAAATAATGATCTATAAATGTTCAGCTGCAGCTCTTCTACCACCTCACTGTAGGCACATTCATTCATGGCAGGAAAATACCAAACACACAAACACACACACAAAAATAATAATTATTATTATTGCACCCAAGGAAAATTACATAAAGACTGAAGTTATTCCGACTTTGTGCTGGCAGGAAAGTAGAGCCATGTGTGTGTTGTGTGGAGTTAGCAGTGGATTAACAGAATAGTTGTACTGGGTCTTTTCCACTGTTGCAAACTACCAGCCCATAATGAAATGTATTCCCTCAGTCATGGGTTCTGCTTTTGTTTGCACTACCCTTAGTCCACTTTAGAGGCGACTTCACAAAGTTAAATTTCAATTACACCCATGGGGTGTGAACATACACTGTGGTTTAGAGTTGAAACGAGGACTTCAGTGAGTTGACCACAGGCGAAGTGAGAAAGACGTCACATTTCAGCAACTCTGTGTTCTGCATGTTTAACAGCTGTTTGGTAAACTGCTCCTACATTCTCTGTTACTGGCAGATTTAGTTGCACGTGTGATTAAGCAGCATTGCACTTTCTGCTCAGCTGTGCGTTATGAGGAGTACAGCCCCTCCCTCATGTAAACAGTATCAGACAAGGGGGAAAATGCAGTAGAAAAGCAAAGTGGAGCAGACAGTCCGCCGGATTACGAGAATAGGAACCTCTACCCACGTAGCAGACAGGTGTAGGCCAGATCTGGTGTCAAGCCGGCACTGCTGGCCGACTACTGGCATGGTAAGTATGTCAACCACATGTGGGCTACGGTCTGGCAAAGATGGCACTGTTTATATGATGGCATGCCACATGTGGCCCAGTTGTGGTTGAACTTATGTTGCCCATATCTGTCTCATATAAACAGGCACACGTGTGTTCTCTTAAGTGTGAACCGCAAAGAATTTTTAAGCCTTACCTTTAAAATGTTTTTCTACCTTTACTGGTGTCTCACACACCACCACCCTACTCCTAATTCAATTTAGTCTTTTGAGTTTATAGCAATTAAGTGCATTCAAACTCAAAAACATCCACATGGGCCAGCATGAGGCCATGTGTGGGCCACCCGGTTTGACGAATGAATGACGAATGACGACTTGAAAAGACAGTGTATGGATGAGATACTATAACTGTGTGAGAAATTATGGTGTATGCAAAAAAAGTATATGAGTGTTTGTGTGAATGTGTATAACAAATAGTACAGCAGACTGTCAGAGCAGCCAAGGAGTCGAACCACCAACTTGCTGGTCAGGAGACGACTACCCTATCTCGTGAGCCACAGCCACCCCAATATAACTGTGTGAGAAATTATGGTGTATGCAAAAAAAGTATATGAGTGTTTGTGTGAATGTGTATAACAAATAGTACAGCAGACTGTCAGAGCAGCCACTGCATTGTACATTAACATCACATATATGGGGTCGGCTGTGGCTCACAAGGTAGGGCAAGTTGTCTTCTGACCAGCAAGTTGGTGGTTCGACTCCCGGTCTCCCCGCATACTTAAGTGTCCCTGAGCAAGACACCAAACCCCGGATTGCTCCTGGTGGCTTGACTAGTGCCGTTGTGTGGCAGCCTTGTCGTCATTGGTGTGTGTGAATGGTGTATGATCTCCTGTAAAGCGCTTTGGCCAGTACAACACACTATGAAAAATGTGCTATATAAATATAGTCCACCATTCACATGTACAATGGTACTCTCCTGTGTTCTTTTATGGTAGAGTCTAATATGAGTACAGTCATGTGTTAGAGAGAACAGTGACTATGATTGCCTATGTAAGAGCGTATAGTGGTGTGTGTAGGTGAGACAGTGTAACATTATCATCCTGTGTGAGAACAAGTATGTTTTATGACCTAAATGGCCTCTCATACAAATGTCCTTTCTTCCCACTAATCAAAACAACCAGTAATGCATATGGTCAGGACCAGAGGACACATACAAATGCACTCATAAACCTGAACACACCAAACCACAGAAGCCTGAAACATAGCTACCTCTGCAGTATGTGGACTGAGAAGACCAAACCATCTTCATTATGTGACTGTTCCCCTGGCAGCTATTTCACATCCCAACAGGCCATATATTTCCCACAGAGATTATCGCCCATAAGTGCCCCATAACCCACAATACATTCCCACAACAAGCCTCTCTTCAAGTTGCAGCTACTACTGTGTGATTCAACAGTGCCAGTATATAAATGCCACTGCCTGACAACTTCGGTTGTCATGGCGAGGTGCTTCTAAGGCCTTTATAAATTAGCCCTGGGAAAATTCAGGTTGAGCCAGTTTCCTTCTTTTCCTCGGGCAAAAAACATCAATAGCTGATAGAGACCAGGACAACATAGCACAGGACAATCAATACTGCAACAAACTCAGTAAAGATTGACTGGAGAGTTGCCTGGAAATGTTCTGCTTGAGATTTATGATGAGAGGAGGACACGCGCCAACGGGAGAAGCTAGAGGACAAGAGAGAGAGAGAGTGATGAGGGGGTCAAAGGAATTTTTAATTTTTTGGCATTTCAGGGTCAAAGTGAATTCTTGCTAATATCTTAGGGAGAATATACCAATTTAAATGACTGTACCAGTGAACAATATGAACAGTCTTTCCTTTGTGCTAGTGAGTAGATTTCTGTAGAAAATACACACCAGTAAAAAAGAAAAAAAATTGTTTATCTGAAAACCATTCAGTTTCCTATGTTTTTGTTTCTAAGATGAGACTTCGCTGTTGAGAAAAGAAGAAAAGTTATATCTGCTGAAGCAGACAGTGTATGTTTGACATTCAGGTGGGAAAAGTATTGAAACAGTGACAAGATGACATGACTAGATATCAGGTTTCATCACTCCTTCGCTCTAACAGAGAGCCCTTAGCATATGTCAAACGACTTCTGCATGTTCTGACTGCTGCAAAGCTCTTCCATAGACTCAGGCTAATTGATTATTCTTATCTGGCTCTGAACACCCCCCACCCCCCACCCCTTTCCCTCCGGTGGAGCGAAACAAAAACATTTGAACTCACTTCAGATGCTTCCAGAGAAAATGTAACACACAAACATACCTACTTGTACATTTCTACATTGCAACTAAACTTGTAAACTATAACCAGACCCCAGACTGTACTACAGTCAAGAGTAGGTGCCTTCATGCCAGTCTATTATGTCTCACATGATAAAAGTTCTGGGAATTGTGCTAACAGCCTCAAGCTACAGTTTCCCTCCATTACTTTTTTTTCTCTTTTGGTTATGAAATTAAGTGCTGCAGTTTTCTAATGCCCCCTGGACTCTTTAGTGTAAATTGATTCTTAAAAAAAAAGTTATTTCAGTCTGCCAGAGAAGAAGAGGTGGCTAGGGAGCAGAAACAAGTGTTCACAAATGGATTCTAAAAGAAAAAGAGTGCGACATGGGAGGTAGCTTTGTTCTTGAAAGGGTTAAAGAGAAAATGGCAGTGACAAAGGAGGAAGGGTGCAGACCGCTGGCCCGAAAAGGGATTAACAGTTAAAGGGAGGCCTATAATGGAAGCTGGAGCAGCTCTGTAGGAACTACGACAGTGAGTCAAACCTGAGAAACCACCAACATAAAGCAGAGAAAAACACAGGGAGGAAAAGAGGTGCTACATTTTCCGTGTGTCAGCATTGTGTGAACATTCACAAACCAAGTCTGATAAATAAAATTAAGTTTTATTTTTCTCTGTGTTTCCTCAGACACCGTGAAAACTACAGACAAAGTAACAATAAGGAATCTTAAATATATACAAATACAGGCACACGAACAACATCAAGCACAAATTCAACATATATACACCTCACCGTTTGCGCCTCTAAAACCATGTGCATAAAATAACTTTGGGGCTGTATGCCTCTGTCCGTGTTGCCTCTGTCCCATAATGCCACATTGGTCCCCCTCGCCCAACTCCAGTCACATGGTTGGCACATACTGCCCTTCAAAATAAACCTCTTTGCCAAATAAAGTAATACATTTCTCAGATCTTCTCATCGCTGCTAACACTTAACATCCCATTCACGACATTTCAACCAATTCCTCAGTAGTAATAATAACTCACCATTAACAACAAACGTAAACCCACTTCTCAAATGAAACCTGTCATTTGGACAGTTACAGTGCTATAAAACCTATGCTTCTATCTATTCACTTTGCAAGCACTACTGGAAACACGTGCACTCCCATTAACACATACAAGTTCACTGTGCTTGTAAATAGAAGTACACGTATGTAATTAAGCATGGAATCAAGATGTGACTACAGTGCAGGGTTCCTGAAGAAGAGGGGCTTCCACGTGACTAGAACCTGCAAAAGAGAGAATGCGACCTTTACCATCTGAAGACAAGGCTGTGGCCTCTGAGTGATAATGATATACTAAAACTATCCTCCCACGCGTTCACTCAGTGGCTTTCTTTCCGTCACACATAAACACAGGTACAAGTAAGCAATACAAATGTGCACATTTGCATTGTTCCATGGCCTATAGTCAAATTCAGCAGACCCTCAACTGGTCCCACTGGTGCCATCTTCTCCATGATAGCCGTTATATTCTACAGCTAGGTGATTTGAGGTTAAAAAACAGGGCAAAGGAAAAAACTGACAAAGCTGAAGGAAAGCAGCTTCATTCATCTCATCTTCTGTTGTCATATGTAAAGCCTCTATAGCTGGCAACAGCAAGAAACACACATGCACACAGTCATTTGCATATAGACACCCATATAGTCCACACACACAGAGATGACTGATTAGAGGCTGGGCTGTTTCTTTTAATTCCCATAAAAATATTTCTTGTTTCTATGAAGACAACAAATAGTATTCACAGTTTCTATAAACTGCTAAAGGCAGGGTAGATGTGGATTTGCTAAGGCCTTTTATTCAACACTGAATATTTATCAGTGGGCAGAGGAGGCTGCTGCTGAGCTTTACTGGTTTTGTATCATGTACTGTAAATGAAGTAGTAGTAGCAGCTCAGGGGATCAACAGTCAAACATTGACCTGGGGCCATGAAGATCTGATGAGAGGGAAGAAAAAGAAACGTGTAATGAGAGCAGAAAACTTGTCCTGAATACACACATGCATTCACATGCACACCAAGCGCACATTGTCTGCCACACAAAGCAAACACTCTCGGTATGGAATTTCACAGTGGCAGGAGTAGCTTTCCAAAACTTGCATTGTCAAGGGCAGGCTGCAAGTGAAGCCTTAGACGATTGTGTGAGCAACGTATGATGAAATCACACATCTCTCACATCTCGCTAGTGCACTCCGCGTTTAACAAACATTTGAAAACAGCACCAGGTAATACTGAAACGACTCGATAAAGCTCACATGTGGAGAACAATGTAAGATGAATAAAGACGCACACACCTGCTCATACACACACAAACACACACACAGGCTACAGTGCCAAACCATCATTGTACATCTGAAGCTCTCTGGAATTGAAATGAAAGACAAATATTTGCTTACAGTTGCATTAGTCATTCTCTTCTGTGCTGTGACCATGGCCTAACGCACGAACAGCCTCTGATCAATAACCTAATTAGCCATAAAGCATATGCACTGCAGTGATACATTATAGGCCTGGCACCCTTTGGCTACAAAGTCACGGGATTTGCCAAATACTGTAAATGAACTGTGGTAATTTATTTAAGCAAGAGTCGTGGAGTAATTCTGTGAAGTAAAAAAAACCCAACAAAAATGAGAAACAGCTACACACAGAAAAGCAAAACATCGCGAGAGGTCTAATAGTTGAGTTACATGTTGCATCGACTACTGGTGGAGCAAAAACATCTGGTATGCTGTGAGTCTGCACGGGCAGCCACAGAGGAAACCCTCAGTACAACCCCTTCCACTCTTTGCATTCTGCTGGACCACAAGTAATTCAATACACCTTTTGTGCAGGCCTACTCACATGAAACGCAAAACGAATGAACTATTTCAAGTGGAGCTCTATTTGAACACCACTTACAGTAATATCAGTGTTTGTGTGGGCCACCCTGCTGTGTGTGTGTGTGTGTGTTTTGAACCTGTCCGCTAACCGACATTGTATGTGTGTATTACAAGAGTGTGTGCAATGAATCCTAAGTCCAAAAAATAATTCTGCACATGATTCCTTGACCAAACTCACAACCCCCGAGAGAGACTGCTACACAAAAGCAGGGTGATCTCTCCATAGCAACACACATGGTAACACAAATCTATTTCAGAGCAGGAGCGCAGTGTAGCACTTAAACACAGCGGACAGAAAATAGGGAAAACAGCAATCAATTATTTAAAGAGCTACATGTTTATGCTTACTGCCTGTGCGTTGCGTGGCTGCCGCTGAAACTAAGGGGCCCCCACACCTACAATTCTTGGCCTTATCAGAGATCTACAGCAGTGCCGCTCCTCCGTCATACACAGAGGATGTGAACTAGGATCTGCCCCTTGTCTGACATTTAATTGTGCAGCGCGATGTGTTTACTTTTAAGGTGTTGGCTGCCGTCACACACTCACATGCGCAAGACTGTGGAAACATGGATGCCTAATGAGAGCAAAACAAACGGAGGCTCTGCAGCAACAGCACAGAGATGACCGATAGGGAAAGTTTAAATGAGCATAATGTTTCTCCTGGCATTAGGCCGCAAGTAAATCATAGCAATGCCAGTAGAGCCGTTGACATCAATTGTTCGAGTTTTACCATTCAACGTTATCTCAGCGTTAAGGCAACACAAACACACAGCTGATGAGATCAACTTTATTTTAAGAGAGCAATTACCTCAGCATTTTGCTTAATTCAGACAGCAGGGAGGTAAATAAAAGCTCTAGCAGGATTCACGTTAAATAAGTGATCTTAATAATAAGAAGAAGTGAACACTGAAAGGGAGAAAATGAAGTAGTAAACAAGAAGTTTTAAATGAATGAGAGTTGCATAACTGCAGACAACTTTCAAAAAAGCAGGGGAAAGGCTGCTCGGTTTGCTTTGTAGGAAGCATTTCCACTTAGCCTGCTGTTCATGTTTCTGTGGAATAAAAATCATTCACTTTTCAAAGCCACTATTAACCACGACATCAAAGGTTGCAAGTGCCATTTTGATATATACTGTGTCGACCTTTTCTAGATCATATAAGGTGATTATACGCGTGTTGGTCTGCAGTTTGGCAGGAGCTGCATAAAAGGCTTTACTGTAATAGCTCTGCTCCTCTTTCAAGTCATCCATTCTGCAGTGACACGTACAACCTTATGTTCTGTAGAAAGGTGGGCTGGCACTCGTCTGACACACAGCAACAGGAGAGCAGCGTACAGGCCCGGTGCACCCAGCAAACATAAGTGATGTGTCAGGGGGAGACATGTTCTTCTTATTTTTAACCCTTGATCTGATTTCTATATTTGCCTTTTCTTAATATTGAACTCTTGTGACTTGGATTGTGCAATAAAGAGTGAACACGCAGCATAAAGTATCATTCATTTATCATTTCTCAAGCTGAAATATCAGACATTCTCGAGCTCCAGCTTCTCAGGAAAGACTGGGGAAGACGAGTAAAGGCCTGGGAGTAAATCGGGTATTTATGGGTTTGGGCTGCTGATTGGACAAAACAAGCTAAAGGAAGACATCAGCTTAGGGAAACTGTAACAGACATTATTCACTATTTTCTGATATACTGTAGGCCAAATGATTTATTGATTCCTCGAAAAATAATCAGCAGATTAATCGATAATTAAAGTTATTGTTGGATGCAGCCCGAAAGCTGATTAACAGACATCTTCTGTTATGGTGTCATGTCCTCTAAGTTGTGCGAAAACGATTCATCTATTAATTGATTAATTGATTAACTGAGTATTTGTATTGTCACCGGGTTTGATAATTGATTCATTTTTTTAAATTCTCCTCTATCAAGGGGAAATGTCAAACTGGGTTTTAAAAGATTTGTCTATTTTCCTCTCTATATACAATTGGGGATGGAATATTTTGTGGTTTTGAAGGGTTGCCACCTTTGGCTTTGGGTAAACGGCTACACCGTTATACTCTTTTCTCACGTCATTTGAGAATGAACATGTGAGAATGAACATGACAGACTAAGTTAAGTGAATATATTTCAACATTTAAGCCTTTCTACCTCGTGGCAAGAGAGCAACTGTACATCCCCAGAAGTGTCAAACTCTTCCTTAATTTGTACAAATAATCAATAAATTAACCAATAATGAGTTGAGTTGTTAGCTGCAGCACAGATATATGGGTCCATCTTGTTACCCAGGATGCATCAGGCAGGATTCATCAGGCTTTAGCTCCCTCACATCCCAGCAAGAGACAGGAGGCACATTAATATAAGTTGAAATAATGTGATCAGGCTTAAAGGTGAAAGACAAGGTGCTCCTCCTGTTATTGGGCCATTTCTTGCCTCCTCACTTTAAACTTTGCAGGCATTTAATTCACTTCCAGAGTTCAGAAAAGCCCTGTTCATTTCTGGACCAGGATGGCATCAAACCTGACAAACTGTTAAGTGGTTAATCATGGTTTTTTTCCCCACCAAGCACCCCCTCTGTGTGTCCTTAAAAAGCAGCCTTGTTGAACAAGAGCAGATCCACCAGTGTGGATGTACTACAGTGTCACTGCAGGGGATATCACCATCACAGTAGGTGGCAGGAATTAGAGTACTTATACAGCCTATCACAATAAAAGCAGCAATGCACCTTTCAAAGCACAGCGTTACTGAGGCAGGACACAATATTGTACCTGCCATGAGTTCAGTGAGCCAGCTATTGAGTTTCAGTGGGATGTTGTAATCGAATACACTTTATCAGGCTTGCTCTGCCACAACTATTTTGTTTAAGGGATTTCAAATGGAAGCAGCGGTTAGGGCTGTCTCATTAAGAGCGAGTCAATATACTGTAACCAGGATCCCACAAATATCCATGACTAGATAAGCATGTCTGGCCGTATCAAAATACTTGACCGGATCTGAGTGAATGGGAAAGGTTTAGACAGAGTCTGTCATGGGAGCACTTTTTGTTGTTGTTGTGATTTCCTGTTTCATGATTATTTAATGGTTGAGTAACAAGAGTTCAATCTGATTTGTTTGTTAAAAAGACTACTATAAAGTCAAATTGACATTTTGATCTTTTAAATAAAAAGTGTAGGAGATCTTGGAGATTTTCAGTGACTACCTTTTATGGCTGTAATGTCTGAGAATAGTGCAGTATTCTGTTGCATGTGAACATCTCTGATCATTTTCCAGCTTTTAATTTCACTGTATCCATTAGTTTGGAAAAGACCAAAAGCTTAATTTCTGATTATGATACAGTATCTAGTATCATCATCAGAAGGGATCTAACAGTCAACACATTAAAGTCCCGCCTGCTTTAAACAGCGAGTTTTCACTAGGACTGTTTTTGACTTGGTGTCTTTGTAACAGCATGTCAATTACATCCATCCACTAGTAGGCTACACTGAACATTAGTAATTGTGCCACAACATCCTTGCATTATAACGGCAGTAAATTCGATAGCATATTTTTTCATTTATGGTTACTTGTTGTTGATTTACATTAGATTTAAAGTGATAATTGGTGCATAGTACCTGCCAACATTAACCATGATGCAGTGCAGGCAGCAGATTAGAAGACAAAGACCAGGAAGGAGCTGATATACTTCTCAAAATGATATAATATTACATTTATGCATTTTGATAGCAAGTGGTTTCCTGAAGAACTGTAATATAATGTAACCAAATAAACTATCCACTGTTCTTGAGCTGGATTTTCTGTGTATCCTCCATCTTAACCAAACCTTGTGATTTGCAATTGAAAGAGAATAATAGAAACTTCAAAGGAAAGAAAAAGTTTACTTTCCCTTCAGTCGTTCGGTCATTTCGCTGTTCTGCTGATGCTCTAAAACCGAGCCAAGTGCAGAGCAGTCATGTCAAGGTGGTTTGATGTACCACGTTTGGCTACTGGTGCCAGCTCAGCCCCAGAAAACTGCTGTAGCATTTTAAAAAGGAGTCTGGTGCTCTGGCTCAGATGCTGCACCCTCATCAATGCCTCCTGTCTTTTTCTGTCTCCTGACATAAAAACTTTACCTTGAGTAACTGCTGGGGGAGGAAATAAAAGCAAATGATTAGCATGTAAAAAAAAAAAAAAAAAACTAACTTTCCTAACCAAAACTTAACATTTGGGTTCATATGTTAATTGATTTGACCAGTAATTAGTTGCACAACTGGACGTCTCAGGGGAGATGACTGTCAGGTTAAACAATAAAAAGCTAAGCTGAATAACGCTGTGAACAGTTAACACTATGTTGAACAAATGTACAGATCCCAGATCAGTGATGCATTGAAGATCAGCTGACAGTGACATGCCAGTTAAGCTACATGTTTTGATAATTAGAAAAATAATTCACATCATTTGACTCAAACTGCTTTAAATGGTCCCCAAGCTCAACCTTTCCTCCCTGTTTCTTCTTTCTCAGATGTCACACATTTGCTTCCTCAACGTGTTTCCATCTCTGTTGTCACTTAGACTCCTGTCATCAATCCACGTGCTTATCCTCTTCAATTTTTTTTGTTGGCAGTTCTTTGTCAGATGTAATCAGATCGTTGTAGTTTTTGCTGCCACAAAATCTCGTGACTTTCTTATTTAATAGATACATTACAACCCTCGATTAAAATAAATTAATAGCATTGGGGTAGGTGTGCAAGTGCAAGACAGCTCTTCAGCCATAACATACAGGGCATACTCCTGCATCAAGTGAGTTTGGAATAGTGAGCTGAACGCCAGACAGCAGCTGCTCACTCGGATAGGTACAGGCCTAATGACATAAAGCTAACCACTGTGTCAGAAAGGGTGTCTGGAAGCCACCGATTCCCCTGCTCAGACACCCCCCTCTGTTCTGTGGAAACAACAGACGCTTTGTTTCTGATTCACCTGCCAGGGAGCGTCATTTGAATAGATTTTCAGCGGGCTACACGAAACAACACCGCAACATGGAACAGGTGTGTGCGCGCGCGTGTGTGTGTGTAGCCTATTAGTGTGCTTTCGCGATCGCGTTATGTGCGTGCGCGCGTGTGCCCGAATGAAATTGCAGGTTAGACGAGAAATGCCTCGCGCTGAGACACAATTACGGTAGTTACATTGATGCTTTTTGGAAAAGCTGTCTAACACTGAATGACGATTCAAACACCCAGCATTCACACACACATAAACACACACGCGCGCGCACACACACACACAAGATATACATAGGCGAATGTGCTTTATCAAAATCGTATGACAGGCGTGGTCTTTGAGTGAAAACATTAAGGCCAGTTTGGTTTTGTCGCTAAAGGCTACAATGCTATAGCAGGAGAAAGCCTGAAATATCTACCTTGTGGAGGTCGATGCGTATCCTCTCCTCTCCTTTATGCGGGCTCTCTGGCCACAGGTGATAGCTCGAGCCGTAGTTGGGGCTGTCTTTGCTGCTGTTGCTTCCAGCCGCAGACAAGTTCCCCGTGAACGCCTGTTGTGTTACCGGGGGGGTTACGCGGGAGTCGCGGCTCCGTAGCTGCGCCTGATCGCCTTGCACGGTGATCCTTTCAGGCTTATTGCGGTCCTGTTCACAGTGCTGCGGACGCTGGGGACAGAGCCCCAGTGCGCCTTGCTGCTGCTGCTGCTGCTGCTGCTGCTGCTGCTGCTGCTGCTGCTGCTGCTGCTGCTGCTGCTGCTGCTGCTGCTGCTGCTGCTGCTGCTGCTGCTGCTGCTGCTGCTGCAGTTCCTGAGTCTGAGACTCGAATGCTCTCCTGTTGGCCCCGGTTGACTCACATACATTTAAAGAGCGCCCTTTCTGTGAGTTTGAGCGGATTCCTCCGGGGGATGGGTCCCTGTGTTGGAGCCTTAAATGACTGTGCTCTTGATGCTGTTGCTGCAACAGCTGCCTGTGGTCTCGGTGCCCTCCTGCTCCTCCTCCTCCCCTGCAGCGTTCCACGATGCTTGCCTGTTGGTAATTATTGGCAGTCCGTTGTAGACGATCCCCTCTTTTGGATTCCCGGGAAAACAACAGAGAGGAGGAGGACGACGTTGGTGGCGGCGGTATAGGTGGAGGAAATGGTGGGGAGGGCTGCAGTGTAAGAGGATCGACAGGATGGTGCTGATTTTGAGAAAGACTCGCCTCCTGGTCGGAAAAACTGCAGTGGCAGCTTGGAAAAACAGGCTGCTTCCCCGCCGGGGCCGGCGGCGCCGGCGGCTGCTGCTGCTGACAGCCGGCCGGGGCCCAGGGATCCTGCTGCAGGTGCGCCGGATGCCCGGTGTTTGGTTCGCTGCCTCGGTGTGAAGGTCGCTGGGTGGTGTCGTAGCTCGCCAGAGGTAGAGGGTCGCCGCTGTGTACAGGTCTCCGAGAGGGCTGGCTCAGACAAGGGAGCTCCTGGAGGCTCTGGCGGTGAGCGGCGGTGGTCGAAGTGCGGTCTCGGTGGTGAGAAGAGGGCGGGGGCGGCAGGCTGAAAACAGGAGCGACTGGGTTTCGGCTCTGCTTGCTGCTTCCTTGCTTTTCGTCTGGAATCTGGTGCTGATGGACAGCTCCCGCGTACCGATGCCGCATCCCCTTGATGGCCTCGTCTCGCTGTGGTTGCTCCTTTGCCGTGCAGAGCTCCGACACCCGTTCATTGCGATCAGTCCCAGCAGAATAGGACCGACTTGTATCATTGGTAGGCTTGACCAGGACCTGCCTTAAAACGTCACTGTACAGCCAAAACACCGCCTTCGACTGAATATCGGTCCATTGCCAGCTATGCGCACAAGTTGCAGCGGATCGATCACTCCTTAAGGGTGATATTACAACAACGGAGCTATGGAGGTGTAGAGAGGTGTTTACATCCTCCTCCCATGGTCGATCATCTTAATCCACTGTGGAAGCAATAGATCGACTTTGTCAGTGTTGCCATAACCACCCTGCAAAACCAGAAATCACTTTTACGTCACCCAAACACATCCATAGGCCTGTCAAACATTAAGCTTTTCCCATACATATCCTCAGCGTCACTAGTTTATGATCAGCTCTGACTGATCATATGTCCATAAAGTGTCAGCACTTTAAACATCATGAGAGGAAAAATATACACACTCCTCATATCTTTTTCGAAAACACAGCTCCACTTGTTGGCCTTGAGAAAAGCATAAAACAAACTAAGCTGTAAGGATTACCTCATGCCATACAGCCTGAGCGTTGCAGTCTGGTATTTAATAATTTAGCAGAATATGCTTGGTTTAGTATTACCAGGCAAAATATTTAGAATGGGCGCTGCGTGCACAGCCTGCAGGCGCGCGCGTGTGTGTGTGTGTGAGAGATCCGCTGCTGGCTGCTGCTGCATGCTCTCAGTAGCTTATTCCAGGATAAAGGCTTTACAGCGGCTGGATGGAGAGAGACGGCGCTGTCCGAGGTGCTGAACGAGTTAGGACGCACATCACCAAAATAGCTTCTGTTGTGGTGTCAACCAAGTAGCCAGAGGATGGAAAGCGTCCATCACATGTCGGTCAGACACTTCTCAGGCTGTGAGGATTATTTTCTCTAATTATATTCAGACTTCAAATGCGTTTTTAAAAATCTGTAAAACAGTACACACATGCCCATACGGAGTGCTGGAAGAAGCACTTGGATTGTGTACATAAGTTAAGTAGTGATACAACAGTAAAAAAAAAAAAAAAAACACTGAAGTACAGTTATTACTATCAAAACATGGCATATTTAAAGTACCAAAAGTAAAAGCACTCATGCAGAATGTCACATTTCATTATTGAACTATAATTATTGATGTATTCGTCATTTTAATTAAACTCTTTGAAAGAAGTTTTAAATGAAACTCACCCTGGTAAAATAAAAGTTAAATAAAAATAATGTCACAGCTGGTGGCATTAACATTAACTACCTTATGTATTTACAGTGTGATTGAATTAGTGCTGGGTTACTTGTGAATTTCCCACCAAGGATCAATAAATTCATCATTATACTGTATTTTGGTTGATTCTGAAAAGTAATTCAAGTTATCAGATAAATGCCGTGGAGTAAAAACATACAATATTTTTCTGTAAAATATATTTAGTAGAAAATGAAAATACTCAAGTACATATACCTCAAATTGTACTTAACATATTTAAGTTACTTTCCACTTTCCATTAAAAACAGTTCTGACATGAGGGATGTCAGTACTGCTTTTGTGTCGTGTGTACTTTTCATGTTGCTCCTTGGAGTGATAGTAACACAAGAAGGAATTTAGTACTAAAAAAATATTAACTTTACAGATATATCACCTTGAATTAGTAAACTAGGCCTCAGCTCTCCTGCTTCAGCTTCACTTCCCATCAAATCTTTCAGGGTCATCCTGTGGCAGCTTTCTAAGTGCATAAGTGGACCTTATGTTCATAGCGCCTTTCAAAAATCAGACTTTCAAGGTTCTTCATCAGTGCACATAAAATACAACTCCATTAAAAACAATAAGCCCCTCTTTAAAAGCTTTTTAAAATATGACAGGGGCTCAGCCGAACTACCGAAGGAGCTTGTTTTACAGTACAGCATGATTGCCCTTTGCCTTGTCTCTCGATGTTGGAGCCTCACTGAACCAACAGAAAAGTAAGGAGATAAAAGACCAGAAATATGTAACTATTTTCCAACCAACTGAAGTGTGCTTCTCAGGGTACTTGCAGTTTAAAGTACAGCATATGCAAGGATGAAGTCACTTCATGACCCATATGGAGAGAAGAAAGGATTAAAACACAATGTACGGGCATGTCATTACTGTATTAAAATCAAATCAAATCAAATCAAATTTTATTTGTATAGCGCCAAATCACAACAAAAGTCATCTCAGGACACTTTACAAAGTAAGGTCTAGACCTTACTGTTATCAATATTATTACATAGGGAAAACCCAACAAATCCCCCTTGAGCAAGCACTTGGCGACAGTGGGGAGGAAAAACTCCCTTTAACGGAAGAAACCTCCGACAGACCCCGGCTCTTGGTGGGCGGCCTTCTGCCTCGACCGGTTGGGGTGAGTGGATAGAGGAGAGAAAAGAAGAAAAGCAACAAGACACAACAATCAAACACTGATCAGGTTGATGTGGCTGATGACTGCTCGTCAGAGACATAGAGCTCCAGGGCCAGGGCAACCTGCAGAAAGGTACAGGGAGAGAGAGAGGACACACTACGGGAGAGAGGAGACACACAGTTAGTGATGTGTAATGGTGGCATATAGAAGCATAGGGAGAGAAAGGAGAGGAAAGGAGACAGCAGAGCAGGAGGGGAGGGGAGAAACTCAGAGCAGCATGGGGCCCCCCAGCAGCCTAGGCCTAGAGCAGCATAACTAAGGGAAGGCTCAGGGTCACCTGATCCAGCCCTAACTATAAG
>NW_018128052.1:2317124-2333610 GCF_001952655.1 Monopterus albus | reverse complement strand
AGATTTAGATGAGAGAGATCTGATATTTAGTAGTCCACATTTGATTGTCCTATTACTTTCTACTATAAGAGGAGTCATCTTAATTTTAATTAGGTTCTTATGAATAACTCCTCTGGAGTTGATTCTTGATTTATATAATTTAGGTGGGCGGGGGGCAGACACAGTCTCTATGGGGTACTGGGAGCGTTGGGTGGGTAGCAGCTGCAAGGAGACAGCAGAGAGGCATGCAAGACTGCGACCCTGCATCCTGGACTCAACTCTGGGTTGTCATAAAATGTCATATTAAAATGCACTTTAAAATCCTTTTACATTCTTGCTATATTCACTCTGAATGGGTTTCCTTGCATAACCAACACAGACTTTTTTTTTTTTTTTTTTTGCAAGAGAGAATCAGCCACAGAAGCAGGAGAGGACAGAGATGGAGAAGGAGCCAAGTTTTACATCATACATTAGCCATTCTTAATAAGTAATAATCCCTTCCTCAAAGCTGGCTCAGGCTTCTGGAGCTTTGATGGGTCTAAAGACTGCAGCTGCGCCACACTTTGCCTAACCACTGGATGAACACTGTTTTATGTGGAGCACTGCAGGAATTTGGATTATAGAACTCTGGCCAGGACTGCATTAGAAACCTGATCATTTTCATTAAGTAATTGGTCACTGTGACCTGTGTGAGCTGCTTGGCAAGATGGAGTTTCATTTACTAGCTTGGGAAGCAATGTTACTGCCTCCACATGAATAATTGAATCAAACTTTACAACTCCTTGACACACAAACACTCATTCACCAACCCACTAGGTATGCCAAGGCCCACATACAATATTCTCTTTCTCTCTTCCCCCATTTCTCCTCCTCCTCTTTGTCTTATCCACACCCACAACCACAACAACACTACAGTAATTCACTCAAATAGCCTCTTTCGAGCAAAAACTGCCACCAGAATTTAGTGCCTCTTGGATTTGTCCCATGCAGCTGTCAGACTTGGCTGGTTGAACCACGTTTAAAAATCTTATTGTGTCTCTCTGTTCCTGTTGGCTTCTGGAGGGAGAAGTAGTACAAGATCTGTGACACTAAAATGGTAGAGGAGGAAACATGGAGGAGGCCAGTGGCTGCAGCATGTAATATGTAAGAAGCCTGTAATTACAAAAAGAGAAAACCAACCAGCACGAAGCAGAGAAATGTGTAAGTATTTATGTGTGTGAGACAGGGAGAGAGAGAGAAACTGATAGTATGCACGCTCACGTGCACGTGTGTGAGAGAGAAACAGGATGTATCTAAAACAGAGCAGGTGTATCAACACAGCATAGATCAAAAGACTTTCAGTTAAAAAGAAGGAAGACAGAAAACATGTTCTATAAAGTGAACCAAAAACAATTACACACAGTTACAGAGATTAACACAGAATCATCTTTTCTACACTGAAGGATGTGTTTTAATCATCTCCACAGACAGTTGTACATCTCGTTGTGGCATTTTATTGTTCTTGGGATCTTACTGTATTCTATTTAATACGCCCATCTGGTTTGAATGAATGTTCATCTGAACAGTTTTAGTTTTACATGATTAAGCTGGCTGGTGAGACTCGGATGGAATCAGTGGGGCCTTTGTGCACTGCTCAGACACGTTGACAGAAAATAAATGGCTGTTTTTGGGTCCAAACTAGAGTCTGTCTGCTTATTAGACTGTCTCTCCAACTAGCAGGTCCTTTACATTAGGACATATTGAAAGTTTGTGCCCTTCAAACTGCAGCCAACAATATAGTACACACAGTTATGCAAAATAAATCTGTTGAATTAACTCAGGTGACTGTTTTGCATCCACAAGGGCAGATTCCCATATGCTTTCATATTTTCCTGTAGAAAAGCGGTGTGTTGTTTCTTCTAGGTCTGTACTTAAAGGCCTGTTAAAAGGTTTTTCCATTTCCAAATTGAAGGTTTAAAGATGAAGGGGGTCATATAGTACACAATTGTAAAGCAGTCTGAGAAATCAGCAATCTTTGGTTCTGTAAACAAAACTGATTTAGTTGCCATGTTTGAAAACCACCTATCTCCAAAACATCAACATTTAAGGAGCAAAGACAATTTTCAGCTTTAGGGCTTTTTTTTTTTTTAATAAATCGACATTGAATTGTTCATTTTGGCGATGTATATTCTCAACCCAGAAAAGAACAATTCTTCACTTTTTTTTTTTTAAATTCCAATTCTGCAAACTGGTCCTTCTCTCTATTAACAGTAATTTCTACATTACCCATACAGAAACCGAAACCAACAGTGATTTGCCTCAATTCACTGTTAATCTCTGAAATATGGTCACCCAGTGCAGTGGTGCATTATTAATTGTTGTTGAACAACAATGGTGGTCTATGATACAGATGAATAAGCTGATCCAGGATTGACTTAGAATAACCATGAATACAGGCGACTCATTGTCAGTCTCCATCTCTGTGGGGAGTGTTGAAAATACTATTAGTATAGAAAATGACCGACCTTATCCTTTATAGATACATGCTTTTAACTGGGCATCAACACTGGGATACAGTCCCTTTTGCCTATTTACCGTTCATCTTAAAATGATTTTCCTGAACCATCATGGCTTTCAAAGTACATCTTAGTTTTTCTAAGACATTTCTCAACATCATCCACCCTTTTCTCAAAACTGTAAACACATCCATTTTTCAAACTACATTCACACAACCTCTGACTCTTCTTTCAAAAATCAAACAATTGCTTCAAACCAGTTTTACCTCTGCTCAAACTCAGTGTCTGCAGCTTGTACACAAAGCCAGTCAACATAAAAACACTACTGAGCTCTGGTTACGCACCATCAAAAAATGGCAAACATATAGCTCCTGAAAAAAAAGTAAGTTTAGGTATTGCATACTGTGAGTACTGCAAGCAATACAGTATTGAATGTTTGGGGATTCAGCACTTGTACTGTAGAAACACAGGACTTCAAAAGCCCAAAGACAAAATGTAAATTTAAAGCAGTTACCATAGCAAGTTAGGCGTCAGCATCAGGTCTCTGTGCTGAGTCAGCCAAAATGACTCCATCCACATCTCAGCCAACGTTCTCCCTGACCTTGTCCTCCTCCTTCTTCTTGTTCACACACTATTCGTCCTGTCCATCTGTCAGATTGCTTCCATCCATTGCTGGCATCAACTTCAACTCACCTGTGCGCTCAGAGCTGGTATTGGTTCCATCATATCATTAGCAGCAAGTGTGAACAGTTTGGGGTCACTGTGTCTAAGCTATGACCAGCTGTGCTGTACCTGTGGTTACCATTATACATCACAAGTGCAAGTTTTGTGAAAAGGATCTGAAAATAGTGTCTAACAGGTGGATATTGTTTAGGCTTCTTTGAAAAGAGCAATTCGTTTAATAAATGAGCTCTGGCAGTTTAGTCTTTACAATTCAGAAAAACCAACTTGTTCTGCCTTTGCCATAGCAAACAGCTTAATATTTACTGCTTAATCTTCCCAGCTGTGTGACCAACAGCTGCTTTGAAAACAGAAACATACAATAGAGAGAGTAACAAAGAAGAAAGAATCAAAAATGTGACCTCAGTTATGAACGTGAGACACTTAACGGTACTCAGCTGGACTGATGTGGCTGCCTGTGTGAATACTGACATGCTCTACACATTATAAACAACCTGTGGTCATGTGAGATACAGTAAGAGACAAGTCGTGACTCAGCCCAGGCTGCAGCTCGATGCAGCCAGTGTGAGATGATACAGAGGGCAGGTTCAAGACGGTGCGTCTGAGAGATACGGACTGTCAGCCACAGCAGGGAAAAGGCCCTGCACCCAATAGCAGAATTTATCTCTGACAGCTGACATCATTAGTTAGATTCGTGCTGGCTACTCAAGTGACTAAGCAGTTTCACCATTATTCAGGAGGGGGCAGGTACAGGGAAAGTCATTATTAAATATCAGTTGACATGTTGCATCCCAGAGTCCTATAAATGAGAGGAAAGACCAGTGCAAGATGGGCAGCTGTGATGAATTGTTTTCTATTACAGCCACAAGTAAAGCCAAGGTGCAGGGAACGATTAAGCGACCCGTGCAGGTAACCGATTTAATGCACAAGCATGCCAGGTAACATCTGAGACGAGATAAAAGAATCGAGGGAATACTCAGGAAGCATCCGGGGTAATCCTGACATACAGCCATAAGCTTAAAGGACCAGACGGGTGAGGGTTGCTGTCCATGTCTGAGAATGAAAAAGAGGGCAATGAGTCCGCAAAACAGCCAACCACACAGCCACCACCACCACGTTATGGTTGTTTCCTCTTTGGCACAACGGGCTATCACAGTACAGTTCTCTTAGCTTACTGTAATATTACATTTGCTCTGGTTCTTAATTATGAGATTATGAATGACAATGAGGAAAATCTTATAGTCAGAGGCAATTATTGCCACAAGAATGACAAAATATTTAGCAACTGTAATACATAAGTTATTCTAAAATCTTCATACAGACAGAACAGACATAAAGCCCATTTCTGAAAGCCTATTCAGTGATTTGTTTTTCATTTGATAGCTCCAGCATTCATTTCACTTGTTTGTCTTCATTTGAGACGTTATCTCATTCGCTTTAAAACATTTTACGTCATACTCTTTTCTACCTCTAATCGCAGTGTGGCATTGTTAATGTGCCAATGACAAAAGTGGCTCTGGGTTTTTGTCTTGCTTCTGGTTGTGGGTCACAGCAACAAAACACCTGTCTGGCTTTTCTCCGGCGTGGCCTTGGCAGAAGCATTGGACCATCAACCTCTGTTCACAGAGCACAGCAGCTGATGACGAGGGGAAGGGAACAGGACAAAGAAAAAGACACGACAGGGTAAGGTCTGTTTATAATGCAGTCTAGAGTTTGTATGTGTAGATGATTATGACATGTTTATGCATCAGTGAGAACACATGTGCGTACCTGTGTGGGCGGATTGACAAGAAGAACTCAGTTCGCCCAGTTGTAAAATATGGTGATGAGAGATAAAGAGAGGAGAAAGCTCATCACCAATGCAAAGGTTCAAAGACTCAGCCTGTGTCTCATCTTCAGAGCCGCAACAAACACAAAGGAGATGACCGATTGACCCCCTACATTCACCACCAGCAGGCAGAGATGGACAGTACACAACTCTATAAAAAGCATGTCTCACAAAAAACATCCTTTAAAACCCGTTTCAAGAAAACCACGCACTTAAACGCCTTTCTTGGTTAAACTGATCACACCATCAACAAAAGGACAAAATAATACTGAACAACACTGCATCAACAGTCTAATGTAATGCAGGGAATATCCTTTTATATTTCACACCAGCAAAACAGAAATGGTCCGTGTCTGCTACCTCAAGGTGTAGCTATGTCAGATAAGAAAATTCATTCATGCAAAAAAAAAAATAAGTCATGCAGTAGTGCCCTTAGGTGTGAAAATGCTAATAAATTGGCTTATAAAGGTTATTAGATACAGATATTAAACCCTGCAATTTGACTTTCATCATGCAATCTTCACACACCCCTCTCTCTAAACTAATGCTGACAGAAATGAACTGAAGGCAACGAGGAAAGGAAAGGAAAGGTCATACCTTTTATCTGATAGAGGTTGCATGGCTCTCTCCTTGCAGAAGACACATCACGGATGATTATAAATGACAGCAAGAAAATCAATAGTCTCCTACTAAGAATAGGGGCTCTCCCAGTCATCTCAGGTTCCTGTCGCCTGTAGAATGGAATAACGGGGAATACACAGTCTGATTTTTTTGCAAGCCCACGCTCATCTTATTGTTCCAGCCACCGGCTGCTCCGGGCGCTCCGCTCTTTCCTCCTGCTTCTCCCCTCGCTTCAACCTGTTTGTGCGCTGATCAAACCCGATTTCTACAACGTGAAGTCGGTTTTTATTTTTGTTTTATTTTATTGTGTGCTCGCCTCGAGTCCGCAGTCAAATCTTATTCCCACCTCTGGGTCATGAAATTAACTGTAGGTGGGGCGTTTAATGCGATTTACAGAGGCTCGATGCAATTTGGACTTTTATCAACTCCTTCTCAACTGATGCGGGGATTCCTGATGCTATTTTTAGTCTCTCGGTCGTGGAGATCCGTGCGTGGGTGGAGGAGAGAAGCAGGAGGAGGAGGAAGGGGAGCAGTAAGGGGATGAAGAGGAGGAAGACATAGAAGAGAAGGGAGGGGTGAGGAAGGTTTTTTTTTGTTTGTTTGTTTTTTTGGAGGGGGGGGGGTCTTTCCATGCGGACTCCAACTGCAGCAGCACCAACACAGAGCTCCCCGCTGCGAGGGCTTTGAATCGTGACCACACTGCCAGGAACAGGAACAGGGAGCGCCGTGCCATTCTCAGCACAGGACGGTACCGCTTCCTTTGATTTAGCACGATTTTTACACCACGTTTAAAATTACACAGCTCTTTGAATTAATTGGGGGATTACGCAGAATTACAGTGTATAATTATATTGTCCTCACGGAGAGTGATCAGTAATATACCTACAATAATCAAACCTGTAGTGGCATTTAGGTTTGTAAAAACCTACTGCATTTAGCACACCTATTATTAGTGCAGGCCTGTATATCCTATTTTTGTCATTTTAAAGAAGTCGCGATTAGGCAATACAATAGTTACCTAGTGGCGTGGACCAACTTAAACCGGCTAGAGACGTGCGCAACGTGCTTTTACCCGTGGGTTTAAAACAGTCTCGACGCTAATCCTAACCATTGGTATTTTTAATTTTTTAGATTTATTCTTTTAAGCCTATTACAGCTGAACAGACCTGGCAGCCTTTATAAGAATTGTGCACAGGCTATTTCGTTTACACATAATGCGCACCATGAACAGAACTTTACAACAGGAGCCTGACAAAGGCAGTCATAGAATTAGCCTCGCTCACCGAAATCTGGAGGAAGGTGGAGGGAGGGACGCTCGACATATGGGGAGAGGTTTTATTAGTAATCACCAGCGGCCTATTTTTAGCTGCCTTGTTGGCGTCGAGGGTTTCCGGGTCCTCTGATGGCAGGTTTCCCCGTCACCCGCAGGTCACACGACGGGGGGAGACCCAGGCTTTACCACAGACGCAGGCATTAGAGAGAATACTGCTCTAGCTGGTTACATTAATCACTCAGGCACTTAATCAGAGTCATATAATTACTGAGAGAAACAGCAGGGAAGGAAAAACCACCGCAGAGGGATCGACGTGCAGTACAGAGGTGTGTGTGTGTGGCCAGAGAAACTAAAATCATAAAGCAAATTCGCGCCTTCCACGTTTGAATCCACCAGATAAAACTAACACACTCCTGTGATCATAAAGCCCATCAGTAGAAACATTACAGCGCCAAATAAAACAGTTGCTCACAGGTCACAACGGGCCATTTAAATGTTCTCAATGACATTCAGTTTTGATGTTCAATAAATATGTTATTGCTCTGTGGAACGCAAGGGTATTTATTAATTATGACCAGTAATTAAAATTCTTAAACATCTGCAAGTGGATTTATTGCCTGTGAGGTAGACTTTATGTATAAATTCATGAATTGCTTTAGTTTTCTTTTGTCCATGAGACATTAAGACTTAGAATTAATAAACAGACATTCATGCTGTCTGCTGTTGTGTTGTCAGTGCATCATTTACATAATTCCTTAAACTTCAGTTCATTGATTTGAATTTTAAATGAAAGGTAGAAATAACTGATCTCTTCCATGCAGCACAAGGTGAAGTGGCAACCTATACTGGATACAAAATAGGTCTGTAAAGTGATTAAGCCTCACTTCGGGGGATGACTAACATCCAGGAAACAGTGATTTATCACGTTATCACCACAGAGAATTTAGGCCAACAGTGGTGTGAAAGACATCATGAGAATGAGCTTAGTGGTGAAGGGAAGTAAATAGGGAAGTGAGGAGAAAGAACAAGAGCGTGTACAATAGAAAGTGAGAAGATGAAAACTGAGAACAAGCCTGAGGTAGCAATGGATAAAAACAGGGCTGTCTGAGTGGGAGACATGGGGAGAAGAGACAGAGGGGAAGCAAGGAGACAGTACATTAGAAATGATTGGAGGGGAGAGATAGAAAGGAGTGGATGGGGATAAATTCAGATGTTCTGGGTGATAATGCTACCTTGTGTCCTAATGAAAAAACCCTGATGCTATCTAGCTGCTGGAAAATGCCGGACCTCTCTCTCTCGCTCTCCCTCTCCATGGTGGGGAGTAAAGCCACTTTCTCTGTTCTTGAAGGGTCCTAACTGGCTAAACAGAGTGGGGGATTAGCTTTAGCTTCTCCTTACTGCCAAAGTGTCCTTGAGCTGTGGAAAGGCAGCAAGTCTATCCCCACCCCATGTTGGACTGTCTGCCTGTCATCATCTCTGCATGGATGTCTGGATTTTGTCCACCCTGTATGTGTCCTGTCCAGCTGTTTATCCAGTCTGCAAATTATTTGTATTCCATGTGTATCTTTGTGCTGATCCACCTTTTCTCTGTCTTCCCCCATGACAGCCTCCCTTTCTCTCATGTCTGTCTTCATGTTGGTGCTCTCTCTCTATTTGACTACCTCCATTTTGCTGAATGTTTCTGCTGCATGCTGGGCTGCCTCTCTGCTTCACCGTTTCTTTGTCTCTGATCTGCTTCAGGAAAAAAGCGACATTACTTTGGTATTCATAGTGCAACCTTTATACTACAAGTTTACACTTTGACTGCTCTGCATGTGTGAATTTGGATAACTGTGGCTAATTTAAAATGGAGCTGAGAGAAACACAGAACAATGACACAAGGTCTGAGTCAAAGAGGCTTATGTTTAATTTGTAACAAGATCCATTCAGAGATTTTAACTATGTACCTCACTTGCTGCAGGATGTAGCTCTAATTCAAACCTGATATATTGTTCATAATCGTTATACATGGTGGAACAACTTTCAGCTCTGTGCAGTGTTTTACCCTTGACATGAAATTGTACAGTATTACAATCGCACTAGAAATTCACTATCACAATTATTATATTTTATTACTTTATAACAAATAGTCTATGCAAGCAAAATTAAGAAAGGTTTTGAACACAACATAATGAAATGCTATTAGCCCTGCACTCTTTATAGGTTCATATGTGTTGAACATAGGTTTATTGTGTTAACCAATTATAGTGAGTACTGGGTGGATCTAAATCTTATTCTTATATTCTTGTTTTGCCATTCAAAAAATATGATACCATAAAAGCTTGATTCTTAAGTTTTAATTTTACAGTAGATACAAATCTGAGGGGAAACCCAACCCAGAGTAAAGATCCATCTAGACCATCAAACTAATAAAGCTATCAAATGAAAACTACAGTAGATAGTGAGACAACCATGACTGGTCTAAGCTAAAGCTGCTGGATCCTCTGCAGTTTGCCTACTGGGCAAACAGGTCAGTGGACAATGCAGTCAACATGTTGCTGCGCCCCACCTGAAGAGCATCATAAACCCCTGATGGAGCCCCTGCAGTTTGCCTGCTGGGCATCATCAACACCATCATCCCTGACATCCTCCACTCCAAACTCACCCAGTTCACTGTGCTTGTCCACACCTGTCAGTGGATCACCCACTTTCTGAGAGACAGGAAACAGCAGGTGAGGCTGGGGAAAACCACATCCATCACCCTGATTATCAGCACAGGCAACCCCCTGGGACGTGTGTTCTCCCTACTGTTATTTTCCCTTCATACCACTGACTGCACTTCAGGGGATCCCTGTTAAAACCCTGAAGTTTACAGACGATATAATGGTCATTGGTCTCCTGTGAGACTGTGAGGAGTTGGCCTACAGATGGGAGGTTGATCAGCTGGACCAGGGATGCAGTCACAATATCCTGGAGCTGAAGAAACTCAAAAAAAAGGAGATGACAGTGGACTTCATGTTCCACCATCTCCCAGCACCTGAAGTGGACGTCCAATATCATCATTAAGGTAGTCGGTCCACATACTTTTGCTAAACCTGCTAATGAGAACTAACCTGGCAAATTTCATTAGCTGCCATCTCAGCATTTCACTCTAGTACGGTTGATGGGATATGATGCAGTTAAGCTACATTTAAATCCCATTTTGAATATTAAAGCAAACATAACTGGACACAAAGCAGTAGTGACTACTTGTTTTTACTTGACTAAAGTATAAAAAGCTTCTTCCAGACTGTTGTGTTTTGGGCTTGATGCCGTTTGTTGGTAATGGGCCAGACAGATGTGCTTGCTATCCATCAGCCCACAACATCTTCCATGTGTCACTAACAGTCTATTTCCCTGTGGTGCTGCCTCTCTTTAAAATGTGTCATTTTATTGTTCCGATTTCTCTCTCTTCTCTGGGGAGTGGAATATGATTTCACAGAACATTAAGTGGATGGGATCTAAGGGAATAGTGTAGGGACTGGGGATGGTGATCTGGCCTAATTAAGCCCACTCCCTATCTCCCTCTGTCTCCACCCTCCTCTGCCTTCACTCCCACCCAACACCCCTACCCCCTGCGCTTTTTGATGGGTTGCTGACTTTCAGTGTGGAGTGTGAAGGGCAAAGGAGTATTCCTCAAATGATAATCCACCTGACTTTGGGAGAAAAAGGATTTATCTGGCAGTAGCCGGAGGAGCCATGCCGAGACACATACTTTAGCATCCTGTGTCTGTTTAACCCTATGTGTCACCTATAAAGATGCTGAGAGAGAAAAGTGACACATCATGGCATCAGAGCAGTAAAGGTCTTGGTGAGCCGAAATTACATCAGGCAATAATAAAGCCACATATCAAGGTACTGCATCTAACCACTTCCAACTTAGAGTGTATAATGAAATCTGCTGTTGCTTTACATAGGTGCTCCCTTACTAGGCTATACAATGCATATGAAGGTATGACCGCATGTTGTCTTCATGGTTATGACCTAAGTATCGCTGCATGGGTGAGTGGCTTTAGGTGCCTCTAAATTAACCTCGTTTTCCAAATGGCATGCACAGTTATTACCTACTCGCCTGTTATTAAAAGCAGAAGGTGCTCCACAGTACTGAGAGAGAAAGGAACACCCACAGAGGTCATGCCTGCACAAAGGCCCTGGATACAAAACACATGCGCTCAATGCACCATTCAAATGACAAATGACTGAGTGCTGGCGTCATCGTCATGGAGGCATGGGAGAGATAGAGGGAGGAAATGTGTGGTTGGAGGGAGGGAGCGAGTTCTGTAGCTACAACATATGCCCCCTCCTGCATGTCGGGCATGAGGTTTGGGCAAGCGTAGAGTGATTGATAATGGTGCCAAGACAACATCTCATCAGGGGCACGGTGCACAAGAGCGCCTAGCTGAGCAATGATGGACGAGCCCATAGATGATACATAAAAATCGAACCAGGCATATATATAACACATTCCCAGCTCCCTTTCTTAACCTGTAATGTATAGTGATAGAAATCTGTTTCACAGTCCATTGCCATAGACAGTGATGGATGCCAAAAAGAAAGAGAAGGAAAGAGGAATAGAGAGTGGGGATGGCAAGGGGGTTGATTCAGTTGTGTGTGACGCCACACAACTGGAATTATCAAAAAAGTCCTCTAATGCTTTGCAGCTATACTTTTTGTTTGACTCAAATATTCATATAAAGTCCAGGAAAACAGCTGGTTTGTGAGGCACCAGTGTGGAGAGAATTTACTGTTTATCAAGACTGATAACGGGTTTTGTCAGGAAATACAGGTTGCATGCTTTTGCATCTGTAGTTTAGGTGCTCACCATGATGCACTGAAGTTAATCACATGATCTTTGTCATGTGCTGCCCTGATCTTACTTCTGTCTATTGTCAAGAACAAAGAGGAGAAAACCAAATGCAAAATGCCTTTTTTTTTTTAACAGGTGCATCTGTGCAAAGATTTGGCTGGTGCTTTTTGGAAACTGTCAAGTAGCTACGTTTTCTGTATTAACTGCTGCGTGTGCCACATATGAGAACACTTCCGTTTACAACTGACACTCACAGTGCACACCGGTGCTGTTACATGACCCATCACCACATGCACATCCAAAAAGACTTAAGCACTTGTCTAATTGTTTTATAAATTATGTATGCAATAAACTGGCCAGTTAAAAGCAGTGTAATGAAACATTTCACATTAGCAAAATAACTCAATGCTATTGTCTTTTATTCACTTCAAAATATTTCATATACATTGAGTATAACAAACCTGAGACGTCTAGTGGCACATCCCAGCCACTAACCTTGTTAACGTGGACTCGCATACTGCACTTGCATGTGTACACAAGAAATGTCAGCTTGTCAAACTGACTTGTCACAAATCTTCCAGTAGCTGATGAATATTAGATGGGACCAGATAATACCTCAACACAGGAGGCGTCCCCCAACCAGGCAGGGGAGGCTGCATACTCAGCAGCGAAATGCTTCCCACAGAGACCAAACCCAGGCTGCGGAAAGATTCCCGTGCAGTTGTGAGGAGGACCCTGTGCAATTGTGCATGTAGTGTGTATTTGACAGAAAGAGGATGGATTTAAACCTCCAATTGGATTTTACAGTAGTTGCCTCTTCATTAAGAACTACGATGGACTGTATTGCAAAGCCATGGCTGGAAGAGGAGGATTTCAGGGTTTTAGTTGTGTGAGAACAAAAAAAGAGACTTTATATACATACACACGAATGGTTTTGGAAAACAATCCATGCATGTGTCGGGCTGTCTGTGCATGCACACATGCGTAGGAAGATGAGTGATTACTCCACATACACTGCTTGTCTTGGGACAGCTTAAGAACTTTGTTCATTTGTTGATGTCACAATCTTCACTCCCTATGTAAACAAACGGGTAACCCAACAAAGATTGGGACCTCATGTTCATTGATGGGCTTTCACATACTAACGCTGAAGCACCAATTCATTAAGGTTTTCAGAAATTAATTCAGTCAAGACATTATGAGAGGCCTGTTATAAGAAATATTTGTAAAACTAGTGGTAAGCAAACCTACGTGTTGAATTTAGCTCAGCTATGAAACGTGATATTTATTTCATTACTTTTTAATATGTGGAAATTTCTCAGTGTATAAATTGACTAAGTTACTGAACGAGACTAACTTTTTTCCTAGAGATTGACTGTGTTCCCATTACATCACATCAGTCCTCTTTTAGAAACTGACTAAGGTTCTGGCTGGAGATTTGAAATTAGCAGAAACAAAACAAAATCCACATATACAACATTATTATTCAACATGGCAAAGTAAAAGTTTCAGTTACCTACATCATTGCTTTAATTTACATAAATAATTGTGCTTGAATAATTGATGCTGGTACATTATGATTGTGTACTGTGCACGACTGACGTGGTCAGCACATAGCACGGTATGATTCGAACTCCACTATTAGAATAGTTTGACATTTTAGGAAGTATCTTAATTCACTTTCTTGCTGAACGATGTCATTCTGACTACTCTAAAGCTATGCCCAGCAGCCAGTTGGCTTAGTCCACTGTAAACAAAGCAACCCTGGCTGTGTCAAGAAATGGCAAAAATCAGCTCGCTAATTAACAGATACAACAAATACAAGTTGTAGTTTTACAGGGGGTCATGTGCCAAATTGCCCAATTACCCTGACAAAGCATTAAAATAACATCTGATTTAAATATTGCAACAAGCCACAATGAGCATGTTCAATGACCGACTGGTGAAGACTAGGTGACCCTCCAGCACATCAGCAAACCATTTTCCAAGCCATTACCTCGGTATAAAAACTACTTGCCAGTACCCCAACTGTATAAAAATTTTGCAAAACGGGGGGGGGCATGTTTTGAAAATGAATCTTTAATAATTCAACTTTTAAAGCAACACCACACACACACACACACACACACACACACACACACACACAGCAGTTGACAGAGTTAACATCATCATGCTATTATTATAGCACCTCAGCTAGTTGTCAGTTCTGCGGAGCTCCATGTCATCTTTATGGCAAATTTGTTTTGGTTCGCTTTCACCACATCACCTCCAGTAACAACAGGTAAAGCGAAGCTATTAAACTGCTACCTGCACAGTGCCAGCACACACTGGGCATTTCTCACGTCTCTTATATGGTTCACTTTTCCCTCACTTGTGTCTTATCCCTGCCCACATAATGTGGGAGAAACCTGAGTGTTAAGGGTATGTTTTGTTAGGCTCCAAGTGCAAAAACAGTGACAGTGTAGTTTTGAGGGGTGAACAGGCAACAAATACCACACAATTTACTGGCAGCTCAAATAAGCTGGTGGGTACAGGTACATGCAAGATGGCCGACACTGGTAAGTAATAACGGCAGGTAAACAGGAACACCAATAAGTACAACTTTCAGCACACAACCAACAGTCAATTCTAGTAGGAGCGTGTTTGATGCAAAGCTCGGGCTTCTTACAACATCCAGGGAAGAGCTCATTTACAGGCAAGTATAACGAGTGGCCAGTTCAGGGAAACAACATGGCTCAGGAAAGTAATTTGCAGGGCAGCTCACTAACCAGAGTAGAGAGTGGACTGAGGCTGGCTCAGAGGCAAATACAGTTTGCTTCCTGTCTGTATTGTCTGCCTGCCTGGTAACAAACTACTGACCAGATCCAGCAGGCAAGCTAGAGATCCAAATCAACAAAACAGAAATGCAGGGATGACTGCTGGAGCGTCAGACAGACACCGAGGCAGGGAATGAAGGCAGGCCACTGACATATACTGCATAGCAAGTGGGTGATTATATAGATGGGAAGCAGGTGAGTGTGGGCAGAGCAGGTAGTAAGTGCAGGAGAAGCGAACAAAAACAAAGGGGCTGGGTCTAAAATTAGAGCAAAGATAGAACAAAGGCTGCAACTGGGTCAGACAGATCAATTAGCAACTAGGGAGTAAACATAATGGAGCATTCAGCAGCTAAAAGTCAGATATTTACTTCAGGAGTTAGTGGGAAGAAGAAACGGTGTGAATATTAGACTCACCTTCACCAAGTCATGTGATTTTGAATAAATATTTAACATTTGCTCCATATCTGTCGGATGATTAAATAGGAAAATGTTTGCCATTCAAAAGAAGTTGAGGTTCATTTCACAAAACTAGGTCTATATTTTCTAAGTTACTGCATGTTTGTTGATTCAGGCGTCGAGTGAGAAATAACAGCACATCAGGACTGAGCTAACAATGGCACTTTGAGTCACCAGTAATTGAAGCTCAGATTCAAGGATGTTCCGATTCAGTCTGTGACACTGATGGACCAGTACAAGCAGTTTAGCTCAAGTATTGTGACTGAAATGTGGTTGTTCGTATACTAAACACCGCTGCTTGTACATGTTCATCATCACCATTATAAATCACCTGATTTAAAAGGTCCCATAAACTTCACAAGTATGTATTTTTATCATGTGTTGAAACTAGAAGAAGTCAAGGTGTAGGCGTCTCGAATTTGACAAAAAACAAAAGTCTAGCACTGAATACGAGTTCACACACCTGTAACATTGCCTCTCAGTGAAGGGGCTTTACTACTGGATCATGTTTTATATGAATAAATTGATATTCAGTTTATACTGACATTGGAGACCTCCCCTATTCAAAGACACTGTCAGGGCTTGATTGTAAATAAAAAAAGATTGGCAGAATCTAATTAACATATCAAAGGAGCTACCCAACAGATGGCCTTGGATTATATTCAAGGCCTGGCTCAAGTTAGTGCGAGGGAAATGTTTGACACTGGAACTGCCTCTGAGTGTTCATGTCCATTAAATACCTCTTATAATAATGAGTAAACATTTACCTGATCTCCAGGAAAGGTTTTCTCTGATTAGACTCCACCTTTTGTGTTCTCTTACAAAAGAACTATGGCTATGACTGAGCAGCCACCAAGCTGGTGGCTGGGCCAATGTACAGCAGCTGCTGGAAAATGCATTAGTTGATCAGATGGACCACCTTGTGTAACTGTACCAAGCCAGTAGAGGCGAACAAGCTAGCTACCCCCGACTGCTAAGGGTTACATTAACATGAGCCAAACCACGGAGCAAATGTGATACACAAGTAACAAATGTCTGATGGGAGATGAGTTTGTTGATAAAGCAGCAAACTCATTAACATGCCATGGTCAGGCCTCAAACATCACCTTGTCTGACGTTGGAAGAGGAATACACTGGTTGATGGAGCCCCTGCATGGAGTATTGATGAGCGTGACTGGATAGGATGACAGCATAAAGTGAAACCAGAGACCTTTTACAGAATGAGGTGGGGAGGGAGGTGGTGAGATTTTGCATTTTAACATTATCACTTAACAAGACAGACCTGGCACTCAGCCCCCATGTGGGCCTGAGGTGGGTGGGAAAGAAGAGGAAAATGAGGTCCAGTGCTTACCTGTCTTATTCACAAGAGAGCATGAAATGAAGATAGAATGACGTGGAGAGAAATAGAGGAGGAGGCAGAGAAAGAGGGAGGGAGGGAGCACTTCCACTAGAAACTTAATTATGCATAACAGGGCAGCTGGAAAGCAAGAGAGATGGATGGACAGAGGGAAA
>NW_018128052.1:2282121-2317114 GCF_001952655.1 Monopterus albus | reverse complement strand
GACAGATGGGGTGGAGCAGGAAGGGCAAAGGAGATTAAAAATGAGCTGGATGCTGAGGGTGCATTTCTGTCCTGCTTAAGGGTGGTGAAAGTTGCTAATAAAGGAGACCCATGGTGCTGACTGAGCCACAGGTGGTTCTGCTTTAATAGACGTTGTTAAAACCAAGCACATAATGTGAAAGAACGAGCATCAGTCTTTACTTAGGATTCAATTCAGTCGACAAAGGCAACAACAAAGCTTACATGCTGATGTATAATATTTTTCTTTTTACTTTAAAATGTTAGTACATTAATATTTGACATACCTGCTGTTGGGCTTATGCCACAGTCTCTCTCTCTCTCTCTGGCAAACACACAGACACAAAAAGCCCAGAGACTCTAGCAATCATGCACACACACACTCCTGCTTGCCAGAAAAATCATGCACTTGTCTTCACGGCCTCTGATGGGTCTAGAAGTGAAAGTTAGAGAAGCAGCTTAGCTCCGATTAGGTGAAGTGTAGTGAATGGACTGCTCATGATTTCATCCAGCTGACAACAGTAGTAGGAGGAGGATGTCATGTGTGTGTGTGTTTTCATATACAACACCTCATAAAGTATACTGCAAGTGTTTATAAAGCCAGGATATTTGCTCCGAGTATCAAATATACTAAACATTGCACTGTACATAAGGTGATGTAGCCAAAGCAATGATTCCTCCACCATGGTATTTAACTAACAGTGTTTCATCATCACATCAAGTGTAATCCTCTCCTACATCTTCTCCAGTGTCTAAATTGTAGGTCCTTGAACCTGTGCGCCTCACCGGCGAACTACTTTGTCAACATCGACACAGCTGGAAACAGTCCGGTGGGGGGGGTGGGGAGAAAGAGGAGCAATTGTTTTTCTGTGCCTGCCCACCACTGTCTCATTTTTTTACCCTCCCCTTACACACCTTCCATCTTTATCAGTTCCCCCTTTTTCCATTACAGTGCAGTTTTCTGTTTAGCATGTGTAACTAGCTACACTGTCCAGAGGAGGCTATTTCAGAGTCGAGTCTCAGTCCCAGCAGAGTAAGAACCAAGCTGAATGCGTTGACATGCAGTAATCGCATTGAGTCAGGCACATGTAGTTTTTTTTTTGTTATTTTTGACCGATTTTTATAAAACCGTATTTTAAACCTCTGTGACATTTTATTCACTCAGTTGTTTTAAGAGTTCTCTAAACCCAGTTTCACATACAGCCCACATTACCCTCTGTCATCCAGCACCCTGATTTTCAGAGTGGGGGTCTCAGCAAAACTGGAGGAAAGATGGGGGGAAATGCAAAAGAAAAACATTACTACCTTTGCATGAACTTAAAAGAAACATAACTTACACACAGTATCTATTAGTCGCATAACTGAAACTGGGTTTAAATGATACAGTAATGACTCTGGGCTAAAGTATCTTAAATGCAACACAGACTACAGAGTCTCAGGTCTTCACCACTGCCATCAGATTCAGCACATAGCATCTTACTGTGTGTGCTGCGCTGAGGCACCCAGCTCTGCAGCTGCAGAGAGCTCGCCTGCAGTCAGTTTAACAGGCGCTGCTGCTGCTGCTTCTACTGCCACATTGCCCTCTACCAGCTCCGCTCTATTAGTTCAGCTTCAACACCTCCCAGCGGCCCCAAGGTTGTGGCAAAGTGGTAGTTAATGTCTGTGTGTGTATGGCGCATGTGCTTCCAGTCTGTCACTGGACAGATTAAGTGGATATAATGACATGCATACGGAAGACCATATAGGGCAAGAAAGTAATTAAGAAAGTTGAGATAGTAATTGGCTTTAGTTCAGAGGGCACTGGTAGCGAAAAATTTATGGACATTTAAGTTTTAAAAGAAAAAAAAAACTGCCATTAATGTACATCCTCATGGCGTGTTACAATGCAATTTGGTTACATCTCTTCCCATTAGACAACCTAGAGACAAGTAGAGAAGACAAAAGCAGCACCCTCTGAGCTAAATGTGTAATATTATACCAATAAATGTCTTGGTATATTTAATGGCAGAACTAGAAGAAAAACATTCATTCATTCATTTTCTACCGTTTGTTCCCTGAGCGGGGTCACGGAGCCAATCCCGGCCGGCAATCGGGCGAAGGCGGGGGACACCCTGGACAGGTCGCCAATCCATCGCAGGGCTAACACATAGACGAACAACCACACATACACGCACTCCTATGGGCAATTTAGAGACACCAATCAACCTAAGCTGCATGTCTGTGGTCAGTGGGAGGAAGCCGGAGTACCCGGAGAGAACTCACGCAAGCACGGGGAGAACATGCAAACTCCACACAGAAAGGTCCCAGGTGGGGCCCGAACCCGGAACCTTCTCGCTGTGAGGCAACGGCGCTAACCACTGTGCCACCGTGCTGCCTGAAGAAAAACATGACTAGGACAATTAGAAAAGAGGAAGCACATAACAAAAAAGTGACACCTATATAAAACTGACACCTTCCAGTGATCATCTCTGTGCATTCACAGTTTGAGCAAAACAGTTTTGGTCATGGCTGTGATAGAATGGTATCCTACTATTATAACTCATGAGTCCAATTACAATTAAGTGAGTAACCAGTGGTGGAAAGAAAAAAAGTTTACTTAAGTATGGTACTCGACCGTTTTGAAGTCATCTGTAATTTACTTGAGTAATTCCATTTTGTGTTTCTACATTTCAGAGGCAAATATTGTACTTTTTACTCTACTACATTTGACAACTTCACAGAATAATATAGAAATAGGACCCAGTAACAAGTGAAGTAGTTAAAATTAGCACCTTTTGCAGCCGCATCATTAAAGGTGATGTACACACTAATGATTATAACTCAGTAATATACATTGTACCTTTTACCTGTGGTACTTCATGTATATTGAGTACCTTTATCCTTTTAAGTAAAGTTTTGAAATCCAAAAACTTACTTGTAACAGTATTTTTATACTGTGATATTTCTACTAATTTATTAAATACATGCTTCATGGGGTGTTTTTTTTTATCACTATATGGCTATTAAAAAAAGTAGACGTGTGCAAAAATAGAACACTAAGAAATACAGACTACACTAAACTCCTATAGGAGGTACTGTACTACCAGTACTTAATCCTGCAAAAACATTTATTAGTAACACCGGTCAACATAGTGAGACCTGTCACACAGCTTGGTCAGAACACACTGGGAGCCAAGGAGAAAGCATCATTAGTAACATCAACACTGTTACACAGGAACATGCCTGGATCACACAAAGACAGACATCAGTTGGCTTCCTGACATCTACACCCACATGTGCTCACTAGTTACAAAAACTGTTTTAGTATACTCTATAAACAGATTTTTTTTTATGGGTTTCCAAGTTTTGCACAACACATGCAAGATTATGCACAGGACATTTACACAGCGTACACAAACACATGCAGAGTGTCCACATGGAAACAGCACATATGCACCAAGCATCTTTAGCCTTGACACTTTTACTGTTGGAAACAAGCCATTTCATTTACATGCAAATTGACACTCAGTCTGCCACACAGACATACAGTCCTGCCTGACATGCATGCTCGTGCAAGTGCGTATGAGTGTTTATGAGCAGTGTAGCTGCCATTCTGTCCTGCTGCTTCTCTCAATCACTGAGAGATGCAGGCTCTCATTTCATTTTTGTTATTCAGGTTTGCAGCTTTTCATCTGACAAAATATGTATGAAGCACGGCCCATCGATGCGTACATGTCATCTCATGCCTGGCACTGAACAGTGATCAGATTTCCCATTTTGACACAAGGACCAAGAATCAGTTTGACTGAGCATTTTATACTAATGAGCTTGTGACTGATCATCACAGCAGGAGGGGAAACACGGCAGAAATGCAACTGAAATGACAACTTGACAGTAATAACTTAAAACATAGTGGGAAAGTATTATGCAGACAGAACACTTAATCAGATCTCTGTCGCTCTCTGCTGGTCAACATGAGACACTGCATAAAACCTGCTTTAACCAAAAAACATTTAATTACCTCCACTAAGGTGGTTATGTTTTTGGTTCCATGTGAGACACTGCATAAAACCTGCTTTAACCACCACTAAGGTGGTTATGTTTCTGGTTCCATGTCTATTGGTTTGCAGGATTATGAACAAATCGCTGGATGTATTATTATCATCATACTTGTTACAGAAATTGGTGGGGACCAGCCCTAGAAATGATTACATTTTTGCTGAAAAATATCCCATACTTAACATGGGGCATTTAAAAAGAAAAAAAATTTTTTTTAAATTTGACACATGTGCAATGTCTATCACCAGACCAACTTTCATTTGGCTCTGATGACCATTTAAAGGCATATTTTCTGCCATAACAAAGATAGAACCTTGATATGTTCAGGTAAGATCTGTCATATAACTGCCTATCACACCCTAAGAGGATTCAGATCGGACACATTGCATTGTTTTGGATCTCGTCTTTCCCAAGGGACTCGTTTGCATGCGCGAATGTTGTGCATTGGCGGAGGTACATGCTCCGAGTAGAAAATGTTTTAGCTTAAGGATTTTGCCTCTAATTTAGTCTTTATGACATGGGATTTTTAAGGATTTAAATTTGACATTCATCTTTGGGTGCTTTGTCTGATAACGCAGCAAATAAAACCAATTACACAAAAACTAGTTGTATATGCAATATAATCCACCCCTGCCCAAATAAAACCAATCAGTCACTGTACACTGATTTCATTTGCTATTAGCAGTCATTTAGTGAGGGCTGCAGCACGGAATGGCAAATAATCAGAACCACATTTGATTATCTGTTGAGAGTCGTACACTCCTTACCGTGAGGAAATAGTCGGCTTACAAAGATTATTTCTGTTATAATGGAGCTGAAAGGCTCAGCCAACAGCCTCAATCCGATTTAGCGCTATGATAAAACACCAGTGCTGGTAAATGCACTCACAATGTTACATAACATTAACAAATATATGTCTCCTACTTGAAAAGGTGATTTAGCTGAAGTCAACCATTTCTAATCTCAAGGTTAATTTCCCTGCAGGTTTCATTAACAGAATAATTGTGTCATTAAGTCTTGATTGGTGTGCTGCTGGCTGACATGTTTAGATAGCATGTCCATGGGTGATTTAACCTACAACTGTGACTGCAAAGCTTCATACAGTAAGCACTATAAATTAATACTGATAACTTTATCGCAAGTGCTATGATCAGTACTGTTAAACTCCCAGGTGCTATCAAACTTCCATGACTTCTTTAATCCTTTTATTGCCATTGATACGTCAGGTTTCAATCATGTGCACCTTAGTAGTACTGTTATCATCATTGTTTGTTTTTTTTACTTCCCCTCCTTTTCCCTTTCATAGACTGCATAAGTTAGAAATACCCACACTTCACACACTACAACCTTGTTTAACACTATATCCTTTTGTAATGTCATGTAACTGTTGTCTTGTCTCCCATGTTCGGTACTGTTTCGTTAATGTGTTTTTTGTTTCAATAAAAAAATAAATAAATAAATAAAAAAAAAACATGTGCACCTCTATGCTTTCAGTCCATGTGAAGAAGATTTTTTTTCTTATCATCTGACAAACTGATCTGCAAAATGATCAAACCAAATACTTTGGAAGTGTTTAACAAACCATCTCAGATCTGTCCAAGTTACGTGTGTGATGATGAGGGAAGCAGCAAAGAGACAGACGGAGGACAAAAAGCCAAACGTTCTGTAGGAGGTCTGTTGATTATTACTGTACGAAATGGAGCATTGTGCATCAACGAGATCAGGTTGGACAACTTTTCAAAAGCTATGGTTGCATTACATTAAATAAAAAGAACACAGAGTATGCTGCAAAATAAACCACACATACTTGCCCATTTTAAGGCTGGTCTAATCATTTTGTTGTCAGTCTAAATTATTTGTTTCATAATTTGTTATGAGGTAGTGAGAAACTTAACATTGCACTCATTACTGATCTGATGCATTTTCATAATGAAATTACCTCTTTCTTTACTAGTAGTTTATAAATACAGATGTAGGCTATTTTTGTACATTTGGGTCCCAACGAAAAGCCAAATTTCTGCTTTGGGTGTCGAGCTGATAGTCTCATTTATGGAGTTTTAAAGGTGCAGCTTGTTACACAGCAGATTAGTACAGAGCAGAGTAATGGCTTGAGTTGGCAATATAGCGTGATCAAAGTTTTTGGAAAAACAGTCAGGCAGAAACTTAGAAGCCAAAATGTGAACAATGAAAACCTGGCAAAGATCATGACCTATTAGTAACACCATGTCAGTAAGGCTGACAGGAAAAAAATTGAAAGAACATAAATGTGCTATGGACTAGAGGACTACACACAGAGTTACCGAGACAATGCACAGGATATAGCCTAGAATGGTGGCAGAGCACAAATCAAGCACAGCAAGACAAAGAGCTCACAGAAGAAAACAATGAATAACAAATAATACTAACAGTCACTATGGGGAAAAACTACAGCACAAAAAAAATCTAAGTCATTGCAAAACATAAAAGACTGACTGACCATAAATGAGAAGGGACGATTCCCTGAACGGTGTCCGCTGACATCAACAACACAGGCCAAGTCTACAGACAGTAATAAAAGCAGAAATCCATCAACATGAAGTTGAAACAACAACTTCTGTTTGACTGACTGCCCAACATCAAACCAGTAACTCTGGCGTGTGAGACTCTGGCTGAAATTCAAAATAATAATAAGGGCATGAAACCCAGAAAACTATCCAAGAGAATGGTGCCAAATAATGAGGAAGTAATTGGGAAATGAGGAGCAGGTGGGCAGGTGGGCAAGACAGAGTCAGGTGACTGGAGATGGAGGGAAAGCACAAGGACATCTTGTGGCTGGATTGGGAATAGCATGGACTGTGAGACATACCAGTAGTAACTGAAATCATTACAAAGTCCAGTTTACTTGTCATGGGGAGCACCACCCACTCTATAGAAATTCTTTTATCATTTCCTCTGCAGCTCTGTTTGAGAAAATAACCCTGACGATGTCATCAATCATGGTTTGTATTTAAACACTGCAATATTTTTACAGAGAAAGACCATCCTTTGAAATGACGTAACCTTTAAGAATGCTGCCATGCAAATAAAGTTTGATTGATTGCAGTCTGGGGCATATGGAAAGTATAACAAAAGACGATGTTGAGTTGCATTTTGGGAAATGTAGGATTCAGCATTTTTGCAGCCCTTGTACTAAAGGTTTTGTTCTGAAGATAATTACTGTACAAGGAGCAGAGAAACACATTAGAGAAAAGCTGAAAAATATTTTTTTAAAATCATTTTGTTTGGACATTCTCACCATAGAACCTGTGTACACTGATTTGTTTCAGAGGTACTGCATAGAAAATTATCTATAGTTAAGATATATGATATGTCTGCTGATGTGTAGTGTGGCACATCAGTGGAAACATAACATCATTTTTATTTGCCTTCTTTTAAACAACACTGCAGCATAGGTCAAAATATTTAAGACTTTTTTATTGTTTGAAAAGTCATCTAGCAAAACTGGATCAATTCCTTTACACTGCATCCTTTCTCGCAGCAAATATCAGAGATTTTCCCAGAAGCCCGTTTGACTTGAGCAGACAGGGGGTACCAGTGAGGAGCCGGGGAGTAGACAGCCTGATTCTCCTTTGTGGAGGCATCCGGGTTCCCTGTGCAGCAGAGAGAGAAAGATATTTACATTTACAAAGATATGACATTTACAAACATTTCTCGTTGTCGATGGGAAACATCATGCAGAAATTGAAAAGGAAATTTTGGAATCAACTTACAAAAGAATGCAGCTAAAAATGTAACATGCAGTACTCACAATGAGGAGCGTAGTGATGGTGGCCCACTGGTATGTCCGAGGTGCTTCTGATAAATCGTGTGTTTCCACAAGAGGAAACAGCAAGTCGTATCAGCTCCCTCCCACACATCTTAATCTTGTCCTGTGCATGAATCACACCTGTTGCAGCCACAAACCCCACCATCACGCATGCCAGATACTTAGTAGTGAACATTGTTGTTCAGTCGAGGCAGGAACTAAGCGGACGAATAGAGAAGGTGAGACTGGTGTGGAAAGCTAAGTAATGACCAACTAGAGGGGGTTTATATAGTCAGTGTGCAAGGTCCATAGCGGTGGTTTCAGAAAAACTGAGGTCAAAAATTGCTCAAAAGTTATATTCAGCCCTGTCATGAGAAAACCATGTCCTGAAATGACCCTGATGTGAAGTCTCATCAAGGCTGAGATTTTAAAAACATGTTGTCCAATAGTGATCAACAGCTCAAAACACATTATAAGTATGAAGTGAGAAGTTTTGTGACTTACTTTGAGCTACTGACAAGAACATCACCATTGGTCTGAGTTTGATCCTTCACTGGGAAACAGAAATAAAAAATAAAGCTGGGATGGATTTCAAGCAGCTCGGTTGCTAATTAGCCCTGTGTGTAATGGTTTTAGGGTTCTTCCTTGGTTTGTTTTATTGATGTCCCTACACTCCTATTCTGTTCACAGCATGTACAGACAGTACGTTTAAAAACTGACAGAATAATATCATTCATGTTATTCCACTAAACTATTGTCCTTGAATATCGGCTGCTGTTGCACCTTATCTTGACACATCTTGAACGATGGGAACTAATTGGAACAGAGTGCAACTGGCAAAAAGACTTCAAGGATATTGACGTAACTATTCACACACGGTCAACCCAGGACACTCTGTAGCTACATAATGACGCCAACGATGACCATCCCAGCTCAGATGAAAACCATGAAAGGTAGCAACTTTGTGTCCGATGTACCCCTGGCTATGCATGTTAACATTTAACAATGATTATTTTGTTACACACAAATACAATATTTTCTACAGATGCTGAATTCACTTGATTTTATTTGGTTGCTCAGATTATTTGTACCAATGACTCCACAACAGACTCCAGGAACATTCTTGCTTCAGTGTTTTCAGTTTTGTTGATTTGTTCTTCAAAATGTCATTGTGTATTTGCTTTGGCTAATGTGTTTGCTTGTTTGTCATCACATGGCTTTTGTAATTTCACACGCAAAATCAGCTTTAACTTTCTGGAACAAAATGAAATTTCTCTGTTTCTTCTGTCTTTTAAAAGATGGAAAGTAAAAGTTTAGACTGAGGTTTAGAAGGCATTTTACGTTTATTGCTGCTAAACTTCAATATTGGTCGACAAAATCAACAAACATGTTTCTGAGCTGGAATCGTGTAATTGTCTACCCACTAAATCATCTTTCATTTCATTAAATGAGGTAGCATGGACAGGGACAGAAAGAGACTTAATGAGCTGGTTAAGAGAGCTGGTTCTGTCCTGGATTGCTCTCTGGATTCCATCGAGGAGGTGGCGGACAGAAGGATGCTGGCAAAACTAACATCCATCATGCATAACCCCTCCCATGTAATGGTTTTAGGGTTCTTCCTTGGGCAGAGCATAACAGAACGTACTAGATCGCAGTAGAGCATAGTGGAGCAGGGAGAGGCAGTGCTTGGTGAAGCAATGTGGACTGATTTGAAGTTTTATGTTTTTGCTACCTTAAGTTACATATGTACAGTGACAAGAAAAAGTATGTGAACCTTTTGGAATTTCATGGTTTTCTGCATTAATTTGTCTTATCTTCATCTAAGTCAAGACTATTGACAAATACAATGTGCCTAAAATAATAACACAAAAAATTTCAGATATTTCATGTCATTATTGAAAACAACCATAAACTTCTCATAGTGTTAGAGGAAAAAGTATGTCAACCGGTTATTAATTCAAAGAGTTCACTTACTTTTTCCAACTACCATTTTGAATGTTGAATGAGTGTCTTCAATAGACATGAAAGATCAGAATTTTTTTGTGTTATTATTTTAGGCATATTATATTTGTCAGTACTGACTTGGATGAAGATCAGATCACATTTTATGACAAATTAATGCAGAAAACCATGGAATTCCAAAAGGTTCACATAGCTGTAGCTTTATGTAATTGAAGAATGATATGACCTTAAAGTCCCTTATATTCTCCTCTGGCATCCCAAAAAGAGAAATATGATTTAAAGAAATTCATAAAAATACAGCGCGTACAGTATTGCAGAACAAATGCACAGCTTTCAGTTGTGCTACTTTTCTTCTGTTTTTCTGGTGCAAAACCTCACTGTGACTCCTTGGTAAATAAGAATGTGCAGTTTCACTGTTTACTGCCAAAAGATGAGCCACAAAACTCTTAGTTAACACCCTCCCATGTGTATCTGAAAGTGGCCACATGTGTAGGTGATGTCAGAAAGAATTTAAACACATTTTGCATTTACCATTTAATGTCAGACTCTTTTAGCTCTGATGAAAATGATTGTACTCTATCTGACAAGCACTGAACAGCAGAAATAGAGCATTTAGCAGATGAAGAGCCAAATATTTTCATCAGGAGTTGGTGGAGCCAAAAGGTGAGTGAATATTAAACCTAACTGTTGCTGCATGCCTGCTGGTTGATGGAATACCGCCTGTTTACTACCACTTATCACTGCAAATGACTTACTACCTAAATGCCATTCTAAGATATTCAAGAGTGTATATGTTATAATACATCAACATCTTGCTCCTACAGAATCATTTTAGACATCTTGCAATAATGTCATTTTAGTCAAGGTGCATACCCATCTGTGTCTGTCTCTCTTACTGCCATTTCCCCAGTGTCCCTTTTGACTGCATCTATTCCTGTCCATTCAGTCCTGCCTAAGTCACATGAGACAGCCACTCAGTACTCTTGAGTTTTAATTGATGCTGACGACACTATTAAACCACTGGCATCTCTCCCATTACCTTATCCTGTAATACAATTAGACAGGGAGCAATGACTCTGTCTGTTACCAGACACAGGTTTCAGGTTTCTTGTAATTGAAAGGGAAACTGGATGATTATGATAATGGGTATGATGGTACAATAGCTGAAAGGATAACATACAGACCTTTTTTTAATTATTTATGAAGTCTTTTTTGCACTTTTGAGGGGTATTGAGAACAGGTTTGAACATATGTTTTACATGGTTTCCAGTCTGTGTTGCATTTGTATTATTTGTTTTTATGGGTAACAAAGAAAAATAATGACACATTTTATAATATTAGCACATTTGCAAATTTTTTGCATTTTTAAGATCATACATGGGGGAAGTGGTGGAGCAAGTGGATAACATCAAGTTCCTTTAAAGTGATCAGTGTAACACTGCGTCATTAATAATGCTACTGTCTAGTTCAGTTTGGTCAGAATAAGTTGCAGTCAGGCGCTGTCCTTGGATACAGATAACAAGCTGTCCACTGGGAGCATCTTGCCCATTTGAAAAAGGAGTCATCATCCATAGCATGCAAACAGCACCTGCTATAAAGCTGAGGCTTAAAGCTTATTTCAGCTTGCTGCTGTCTCCATTTCCCACTTAGATTGTTTATCTTAAATCACACAGGCTCAGAGTTGGAGGCAGGTGGGGTTTTACACTTTCTAGAGTCATGAGTGAAAAGGTTGTTTAGGGTTAGAAAGTTCACAACTAGGCAGCTTCTATCAATCCTCACTTTCACTGATAGATTTCCTTCCACTGGGCCAATAGTATATTTCATCATCAGAATCCTCTGGCTGTGGCTCAAAGCAGCTGTCAAACCTGCGCCTCAGGCGTTTCCTCAGCTGGAAGGCGCGCTCAGTGTTTGAAAATGTAAATTCCTGTTCTTTCAGTTTGGCGTAGTAGTCAGAAAACTTGTTGAACAGAATGGAGATAGGCATGCCATTGAGGATGATGCCAAAAGAAATGCAGCTAAATGCCACACAGCGACCAAGATAAGAGATTGGGACAACATCACCATAGCCCACAGTAGAGATGCTCACCTGTGGGAAGAAGAGAGTGAAGTGTAATAAGCAAATCCAAATGGTAAGGGCATCCAGTGTGTTAGCTTTGTTGAAAAGATGTCATACTCAAACATCCTATGTTGTTTTTGTACAATTTTAGATTATTTTCCTGCTTATGAAAGGATATATAGGATACCAGAAAGGTGAAATATTAACCTTTTTTATTTTTCTCATGGTTCATTCAAATTATCCCATTCATCCAGTCTAAAAATAAACTAATGGCCAAGGCTTTGTGAGAGTCCAGGTGTTAAAATGCTTATTCTGTGGATCAGTGAGTGGGTTGCAATTTGAAAATGAACAGGATGGAAAAAACTCTCAGGGAACGTACTGTAACACTTTCCATCTCTCAAATTCAGTCACTGTGTCTGGACAGAAACAAAATGCATCACAGTGTATTAGAGTGGATTAGAAACAAAAATGAACAGCTGCCACTAGAAAAATAAAACCAAATGTCCTTAAACAAAAGTGAAAGAAACACAGAGAACCAGCCAGATGATGCACAAACACACTGAAACCTACAGTATGTTAGTGCATTACAGCACAGCAGACCTCAGGCAAAATGGACCTCTTTACAAACTGTTTTCCTGTATAATTTACCTATGAAGAAAAACAAAACCCAAAATAGTGGAGCTTGCATGCTGTCTATTTGATCAAATAGCTTCTTAGCAACATATACTCGCAACCTATTGCTGTGTACTGTAATGACATGGGCAGTAGTAAAACTGTCCTGAAAGGATCCTAAACTGAAATATAAAATGTAACTGCACTCTCATAAAATGCCTTAAATTCCACATTAAAGCCACTACTGTTTACAAACTCCGGTGTTTTGTAAACTCAGCCTATCTACGTTTGCCAGTAATTAAAGTAGCTGTTTGACATTTGGGGAATTTTGCTTACTGGGTTTTCCTAACAAGAATTTTAATACTGCTCTCACACCTGTCAGTGAACACATGAACACACTTTTATAGCATTTGGATCCAGCCAAGTTCATGGAAAAGTTACCAAAATGCCACAGCATAGGAGAAAAATCCAGAACTTGAAACCTTTCTGAAGTCTATACTACTCACCGCAGCCCACCACCAGGCATCTGGTATGCTGCTGAACGGTGTCCCAGGCTGATCCACCTCCACAGAGTGCATCAGAGCAGAGAAGGTGAAGATGCCCATCGCAATGAACAAAAATAGACAGCATACCTGAAAGACCACAGAGAGGTACATACATGTCAACAACAGTGTCCATTATTATTGCTTCAACACAGCTGGCAGCACTGAAGTGGTACAGTAGTAGGTTGGACAAAAGATCATAGATTTAAAAACCTATGACGCTGTTAAATTGTTTATTCCCTCTGCTTAACTACAGACAAGACTGGGGCATTTACATAAAATTTGTCAAACCTTTTCCATGTGTAAGTCAAAACTGCACTCTCTTTTTAACTCTGTTTTTGGCCTTTACCACTTTTTGAGGGAAATAGCTGGCTCTTTAGCTGTTAGATGCTCCACTACTTTCATCAGCTAGCCACTAACTTAGGCCTGGGCCAGTAGTGGCCAGTTAGTTGGTTTATCAGAGCTGTTTTACCAGTAGGTTTAAGTAGCAACACAAGATGTAGGCTGCAAAATCAAAACAATGAGGTGATAAAAGGTAAAACAGGAGATAATTCTCTGTGGGTTTGTCACCATGAGTGACCACTTACATATACAATTAGTTCTGTGATCTGTTATTATAATAAAAAATTGATTATAGGAACAGTGGTGCACTGATTAGCACTGCCACCTCACAGCAATAAGGTTCTGGGTTTGAACCTTGCAACTGACAGGGGCATGTTCTACCTGTGCCTGTGTGGAGCTTCTGCAGATACTTCGGCTTCCTCCAACGGTCCAGAGACATGCAGGTTAGGTGGACTGGTGACTCTAAATTGTATATAGATGTGAGTGTGGGTGGTTGTCTGTCTCTGTGTGCCAACCCTGTGATCGAGGTGGAGACCTGTCCAGGGTGTACCCAACCTCTCACCCAGTGTCAGCTAGGATCCCTAGATAGGTCCCTCTGCAATCTAGGTCTAGGATACATGGTATAGATAATGGATGGGTGAATATATCCACTTTAACTCCTGTTTTGCGTGTTCCATTGTTTTGTATGTGTCCACTCAGTTAAAGATGTCCAATAAACATAGGTTTTTATGTTTCTATTTGATTTGTCTTATTTGAAATTTGAAATCTCCATACCTGCTCAGAGCACTGCCGGATAGTGAATCCAAATGCTCTCATGCCTGTTGAATGACGGGCAAGCTTCAAGATACGGAAGATGCGCATCAACTTGACCACCTTGAGCACCTTGCTGACTTTACTGACCCTTTCCATGGTTTTCCAATCTTCCTGTGCACTGTGGTCTTCTGTATCTATAACAAATGCCTCAAAAAGGATCTGGACAAAGTAGGGCATAACAGCCACCACATCAACAAAGTTGAGGGCACTCTTCACAAAATGTTTGACATTGGATGTGGTGACTAAGCGCAAAAAGTACTCCAAGGTAAAGAAGAGGATGGAACCAATCTCTACCCACTCCATGTAGGTTTTGCCAGAGAGTTTATAGCCACTGAGTTCTTTCACTGTATTCATTGTCATGGCAACAATAGAGATAACCACAAAGAGACTTGAAAACACAGCAAAGGCTTTGGCTGACATTGAGGAGTAAGGATTCTCCATCAGATCCCAGAGGGCTTTCCGAAAGCCTCCAAGAAACATAGTCTTGTAGCCCTCATCATCCTGGTGAGGCTTAATCTCATCAAGCAGCTCCTGGTTGACCTTCAGTTGGTCTCTGATGTCATCCAGTTTCTCCTCAAACTTAATGCGACAGCACCTGAACAAAAGAAGATATTTACTATCAGGTTTTACCAGAACTACTTTGTAAAATTATGCTTGAAATGCACAAACAGTAAGACATCAAGCTACATAATACACATAGTTACAATCAAATATCTGCTGCACCTTGGAGTGTCCTTTAGTTTCAGCCCCCAGAATGACATCTCTTCCTCAAAGTTGACAGGGCAGAGACTATCCATCACCCACAGGACATTACTGCAATAAAAGTGGAATATATAATGGAAAAACATGGGATCCCTGTCAAAAAAGAACTCATTGTTCTGAACATTGTAATCATCACAGAGCGTCAGACACTTGACAGGATCGTTACAAAGGGCAAGGACACCAATCCGCGTTTTTGGATGTCGGAGGACCAAATGTTTCGGGATGTGAAACACCTTTCCACCCACATTGAGGTTGACAATGTTTGATTGCCTTGGCTTTGGTTTCTCTTTGCTCTGATTCTTTTTTGCACTTTTTATCCCACCAGGAGTATCAAGGTTGTCCATAGATGTCCATGGTTTCACAGAACTGTCCTGTGAAAATGGAAATTCACTCTCCTGTTCTTCAGTGCTTTGTGCAAAGCTCATTTCCCGTTTTATGGTTGCAAAAAGACTGGAGCGACTCTTTTTTAGCACTTTCACCTTGGGCTTCATAGTCTCCATGGCAATAGCTCCTAAAACAAACAAACCAAGAGAAAAGTTTGGTGCCAAGTTTGAATCAAGTCAGTGAAAATCAATGACAACAATATTTCACAAGATCGATATTGTCCATTTGATCTGTGTCCAGGCTGAAATAACAATAAAGAAACAGTCTTTCACCATGCAAGAAGATCACCTGCATGTGTTAGGGATTCAGCCTCCTCACTGATTCTCTAATCCTATTGCTGTTCTTTCTGTCCAAACGCAAGTTAAAAATATCGTTCACATGGATTAGTGTTGTGATTTAAGGCTGTAGGTTCTCAGAGAGGAGGAAAGGGCGAGAGGGTGGCGTAATGGCAGTAGTACATGGCTATAAAGAGCTTTTGCACAGAAAGTTCATTCTAATGGTATAGCTAGATTACACGAGGAACCTTTAGCTTTAGTCATTCTAATCATGTGCAGGAAAGGTAAAATAAGCTTGGATTTATATTTTAAATTTACAGTATTGAATAGCCTATGTAATTTTCTGTATTTTCTATCCCTGTAATCTAAACCTCAAAGGCTTTAGAGTGTCCTCTGCTCTCTTGTCTTCATAACTGAGTCCCTATCTGGCATTGGTCTGTTTGCAATTAATCAATAGCATAACTAGTTTGTCCAGTTCAAAATGAAGTCAAGCCAAAAGTCCAGGTTTTATCATTTAACACTGAATAAGGAAACAAATATACATTTTGAGTGTACAGGACAATTTATTTTTAATTTACTGAGTCAGTATTTGAAATTGAGTGCAAGACTGCCTACTACAAAAATGTGGATATGCTGCAGATACTTAAACATAAATATGAATTTGTATACACCCACTGGCCACTTTATTATTGTATGCAAATCACTGCAACACTTCTGCCTTAACATCTGTGCTTATAAAGCTCAAAATGTTTCAGTTTTTGGTGAAATAGTCATAAATGTATAAATTTTATTATACATGTATTATTGATGTCATAGTTAAAGGTGGTGTTGTACTGGACTACATTATATTCAGAGATGTCTCTGTATTTTTGTCCTCCTGGGCTACATGAGAGGGTCGGAATATTAGGAACACATAATATGGGTCTATTACTTAGCATTATGCATTATCCACTAAATATATTGTAGACTGTTGGTCTTTGGTTCTTGTTACCATTGCTAACTCTGAGAGACGAGACAGTCCAAGTAACTTCAAAACAGTGCTCATTTATTCAAAGGACCACAGGTAAAATTAACATTACACGCTCAGGTATCTTCCACCTCTGTGTGTGTCTGTTGGTTAAGTGGTGTGTAGCTAAAAACATTCTCACGACCTCTAGTAACATGTCGTGGCTTAAACATAAGAACCTATTATGGCTAAGGCTACAGTTATACACGTCATAATAATAATATTAAACACCCTGTCTGCTGACAGTCATCAACTCTTCTCTCTAGTTATCCTTGACCAGATGTACCCTGTAGAAACTCATAAGCATGACTAAGCATTTAACAGTCTAACTAGACATCCTATCTCCACTAAACATTTCTAATACATAAAGTATCTAACCAATATCTATCTGACTAAAAATACCTAACAAGACACAGAAAATATTGGTAGGCTTAGTGTTTCTTCCCCGTGGAAGCTTCTATGAACAGGCGGTTCAATCTACCGGAAAAGGAAGTGGAGCTATAAAATAAAATGTGTTTTTTAAATGGCATTTTTCGTCATTATTATCAATGTGCTGGCCTGAATACTTCTAATTTAATTATACATAATTTATTTACTTACAAAATTATCCATTTTTAATAAACTAAATCGAATACAGCGGCGATATATGCCGCCTGTGCACCACGTGACTTCCTTTCCAGTTTAACCTGACAACATGGACACCAGCCGCGTGCAGCCGATCAAGCTCGCAAGAGTAAGAAAACATTTAATATGGTTAAAATATTCATATCCAGATATTCACATTGACACAATAACAACTAATACCTTGTACGATCCCAAAACCATGAAGTCAAATGTGCTTTTATGGGCCAATTAAACATCATCTCGGATCTCATGCGGCCATTATGGAGGCCTAGGTTTCTCTTGGCTAGTTCTCCGCCTGTTGTAACGTTAGGTTCTTGTGTACTTTGTGTGGTCGTATCAGAAAACACTGTATTTACTTATTGACTTATTTACCGTTTAATTTGTTTTGTTTTCAGGTCACCAAGGTGCTCGGAAGAACTGGCTCCCAGGGACAGTGTACACAGGTATGCTAGTAAGGCTAACGTTGCTGATGTTTTAGCATTATATTGGATATAAGGCAAAGATTAGCTATACATAAATTCTGTTTGCGCCCCTCTGTTTATAACGTTAGTTTTCTGACTTGAAGAAAACGTGCAGAAACCCCGCATATGACGACAAATCTGTCCTTAGACAAAGTTACAGTTGAGTGCTGCTGATGGTCTTGAGCTCCTCACGGTTGTAAAGAGACGGTGTCAGTAAAGCAGCTATTCGTACCTGAACACTACATTACGTGTTATAAGTTTGCATCTTCAAATTGTTTTGAACTCCAGAGCCCAAAGACATTCAATGTTTGGGCCACAAGAGCAGTCTCTTACTTTGGACAACCAGGAATCAGAAGATCTCCAATATTTTTGTTGGGAAAATTGATGACAATAGAAAGTGTAGTCATCTGATTATTAAATGTGATTGCTGTAATTTTCTGCAGTTACTGGTGACTGCATGTTAAGTCATGACTTAATTTGAACTGGTGTGTCAGATTTTGTCTTCTAAGTGACAAATCCTAAATTGTCCAGTGCAGTCTAAATGAATTTCCTTTGCAGGTCCGTGTTGAGTTCATGGACGACAGCAACCGCTCCATCATCAGGAACGTGAAGGGTCCAGTCAGAGAAGGAGATGTGCTGACACTTCTGGAGTCTGAAAGAGAAGCAAGGAGGCTGCGATAGGTGAGGACACTGCAACACAGCCAATTCTTTTAGCTTGTCTTTGGGTGTTCCAGTTCAGTTGGCATCACTGAGGCTGCATCTACATTACAGGCATTAATGCTCAGTTTCAATCTCTTAATCTTATTTGGGTGTAATAGGGGCCTGTCCTTTGATAATTTATAGACAAAGCAGCAATACTAAACCAATTTCAGTTTACATGTAGTTTGGATTTCATCATCTCCCAGTATGTGTAAAGTGGATACAATTTGGCAAACGGCTTTCAAAGCTGAAACAACACCAGTCTTTGGTCTTACAAAAACAGTGGAGAGAGCTTCACAATGATTTTTCTGAGCTTTTTAATTGTATTTTTGACCCACTCCAACACTTTGCCCTCATGACATGGTTGCTGCCACTGAAAGGCAGCTGAAAGGTGTTGCTGACTGCAAGTGTAAGACTCAGTTTGGGGAGGATGTGTTTTTTATTGCATGCGTTTACTGGTCTGTTGTTTGCAGCTGGAGAATAAAATTAATTTCAGTGGTGCAGAAAATCTATACAAGATGTAGTGTTTCTGAAAGTTCTGTGAAACCCAGTCGGTGAGATACTTGTGACGCACCGTTTATGGTGCATTTTAGCCGTCACCATATAAGGTTACGCCTGGTGTCCTGTGTGCTGACCTCGGGACTCGAGCACTTATGATGGGCCAGTTTCCTCCTGCAACATCAGCTGAATGAGAGAGACAGGTGGCTGAGTTTAAGAAAAAAAAAAACTACACTGGGTCTCAATAACTACAACAAAGAAGCACTATAATACTTTTCCATCAAGCTACATGAACTGAGATTAACATTTCACTGTTGTACTTGGCTCATCCTGTTAATAGAGACATTGAAAGAGCCATGTTTTTCTTTTGCGAGTTGGATGTAGAGTCTTGAGATGGCTGTCTCTGTTTTCACAGTGCCCCCCGGATGCCGAGGTGCCAGTCCAGTGCTGTGGAGCTGAGGATGCCATCAGTTTCGTTTGCATTAGCCTATGTCTCACCTGTTCACATGTTTTGAAATAAATTTGGTTAATGAGCTGAAAATGTGGACATCCTGTGTGTTCTGTATGATGTGAATTGTTTTTCTTGAGGCTGCGACAGTGAACCGACTTCTGTCTGACACAGATGGATAAATTTGCTTTAAGTTTTTCCTCATGCCTCTTAATTAGTCAGTTGTGGTCTAGGTTGAGAGGCAACATGCTTTACAGAGATGACTGAATAAACTGAGGCAAAGTGCTACATTTTCACATTAAAGTCCACTTTTTCTAACTTTGTAATAGGTGGTTGTAGTAAAACCATTTGCCACCTGCAAAATGATGTTCCCCTAAAATTATCTACAATTACCAGTTACCTTAATTGTGAATTTGCTTATAGCGTGGTTCTCAAGTGTCTCTAGTATAAACATGACTAAGTTTGCTGCCCACTGAAACATGAGGGCATTTATTTTTAGATAACCAAATGTCACAAGGGCAAGTGGATAGTAGCCAGTGATTATGCAAATCTGCTGCACTACTATGAGTATGTTAGGTGGCTTGCTGTCATTTTTGCACATTCTAACATCTATATCTACAGTGGGTTCAGTTTTAAATAAACAATTTCCACCCGTCATAATACGCTTAATCACCCATGATGTCAAAGTAAAACCATGGTCATGGAGTAGTCTGAAAATTAAGCAAGAACCAAAAACTGAAATCTCTTACTCAGGAATATGGAGACTTTGCTGTGCCACTCCAGTTTCTTGTTAGGTACACTCTGCCTTAATTGTCCTACACAGGTGGCCAGAATTCAGCTGGAATGCACCTGTTGCAGGTTGAATTGATTGGACATAGTTAAGGTGTAAAAGGGTCCAGAGTTCACACTATTGTCAGAACAAAATTAAACCAAATCATGGCAAAGGTATCTCTGCAGCACTCCATCTATCAGGCCTTAATTTCAGAGTTCTAAGACAAAAAATCCATTGTTGACTAAAAGGCATGTGGGTTTGATGCATGGCCTGCAAAGCGCTGTGACAAGATTATCTGGTGTGACTAGATGAAAATCTTTGGACAGAACAGCAGGTTCTATGTCTGGTGAACAACGGGTAGTGCACATCACCTGGCGAATACAGAAAAAGTCTTTTGTATTACCAGGTTGGTGGTGTGCAGTTCTGGCCAGCAGAGGGCAGCACCACTCTGAGTTGACTACACCCAGTCTTGTCACGGTGCAATATTGATGAGTTATTTCAGGACAAGTGAAATTTACAGTCTGATGAAACTACTGTCTTTAGTTATAAATTATGTTTCTAATATACTTTATACTTTTATGCTATAGTGTAATATTTATACTTTGTTTCCAACCTGGAGTCAAAGACACTTTTCCTTCTCACATTTGCTGACAATAAAAGTACATCAAATACATCCATAGGTGCACAAATGACTGGACTTCTTCTGCTCAAATGTGGACCAACCACTTTTCTGCTGGCTGAATGAAGTCATGACACCAGCATTAAAAGTTGTTTGAGTGAGGCTGCATAAACATGTGAACTGTTCATGTGTTTCACATGACTTAGTTTCTATTTACATGGATTTTTATGAACTTTAAAATAAATCTTTTGAAACTAGAGAACAGATAAGTGCACCACAGCATTAGTAGGTAGGTTTGAATGTTAATCCTGATTTTCTGTTCTTTCTCACCGTATTTTTGTGCAGTTTTCCCTTTTCTTGTATCTCTTAAATCTACTTTTCCATTACAGGTACACTATACAGTATCCATTATTTTTCATGTGGTTCATATATTACTTTTGAGGTATTTGTACTTCCTGTGCCAGCTCACAAAGTTCAACCTGCCCCAGGAGCTGCTGATACAGTTCTACAGAGGAATCATCACGTTTGTTCTCTGCTCATCCATCACTGTCTGGTTTGGCTCAGCAGCCAAACAGGACAGGAACAGATTCCAGCGAACAGTCACGTCTGCAGAAAAGATCATCAGTGTCAGCCTGCCCTGTACACCTCACAGGTAAAAAGGAGGGCAGAGAATAGTTCTGCAGACCCCTCACACCCTGGACACAAACTGTCTGAACTCCTCCCCTCTGGACGGCGCTACAGGTCACCGTACGCCAAAACAACCAGACACAAGGACAGTTTCTTCCCCTGGGCCATCACTCTGATGAACAGTTAAGCCCTGGCTGTATAACAAAATAACAACCCTCAGTGCAATGCCTTGCAAATATACCTTTGTGTATATCTATCTGAAAAACTGCATCTAAACTGTGTGTATATATATTTCTGTATCTATAAGTACTTTATCTTTATTTCCCCAGTGTACATTCCTTTTTCTTGTTTGTTCTCTCAGCATCAGTTTGTTTACTTGTCTACACTTTGCTTTACAGAAGAACATTGTACACACACATTGAGAGCCAGACTCAAATTCCTTGTTTGTCCAACACTCCTGGCCAATAAAGCTGATTCTGATTTTTTTTAGTCAGTAATAAATAGATTAACTAAAAATACTTTAAAAGGTGAGTGATGACAGTTGTTTCAAATAAGAAACTAAAGTTAAAATAGACATTTAGTTTAGTTTTTCCTTAGTTTATCATATTGAAAATGTATTAAGATTATAGCGGTTGTTAAATTGGCTTGTGTAACTGTTTTGTACTGTACAGCTGAATTCAGCATGTTGTGAAACACTTGCTTGGACCCGTAGACATGCAGCATCACCTTTTATAAGACCACTGAGAGGAAAGGGTTTGGTTGCCAATGCTTCTGCATATCGTTGCCAAAAGCAACACAGGTGTGCCCATTTTCTTCTCACAGTGCAGCTTATTTACCATTAGATATTCCAAAGCATACACCCCTGCAGCTACATTTCTTGAGGTTTATAAACTTTGGAGAATGACTGCAGCTTCAGCCAGGAGGGGATCAACAAGTCATGTGAAACCAAAGAGGAGCTGTGACACTAAGCCACAAGTCAAGTCCTGGCAGCTATTCAGTAGGTTAAAGTAAGACATGCAAGATGACATGACAGCTGGAAGCGGTGAACCAGAAACAGAGATGACAGAGAGAGGCAGAAAAACTGTTTCTTGACACTTAATTCTCCAAATCCAGTCAGGGATCATGCTGTAATAAGCAGCATTAATTTAGCACCTTCAGTGTCAGTGTGAGCATAAATAAATGGTCAAGTTGTACTGTGGTCTGTGGTTATCTATGGCTCTCACAGCCTGCACACAGACAAAAGGTTTACTAAGAAACTGCACTAGCTTCATTCATGTTTTGACCCAAAAGAAAATTAAAGAGAAAGTGAGGAGGAACAACAGACAGCGAGCGTAATAGAGGGAAAAGGTGATTCCAAGTTTGCCGAATTCACAGGCAACATCAGCTTTGTGGTTGAAAACAACTCAGTGTCTCTTTATCCTCCATGTCATCATCATTCCACACTTGTCCATCTTCCTGCCTAACCCATCCACCCAGCAAGGGTGGCATGTGTTTACCATCTCTCCATCTCCCCCTCCCTTCCACCATTTCTCTCTGAAGCAGAAACATGCCAGGTTAGAAACAAATATAACCCAAGGCCACTCCCTGTTTGTCTGCATGCCATCAAGGTCTAACTCAGGCAGGAGAAAACACCAGCAGGCGGCATGTCTGTCTGTCTGTCTGTCTGTCTGCCTCTTTCTCTCTGTGTTCGTATGTCTGTGTGCAGGCCGCATCTGCAACAGACATACAAAACATCAAGGACATTATAAAGTCTAGAGGTGTTAACGCAGAGTAGCGTCTGTTAAAAAAATCATTTGCTATAAAATGCTATATGTTGCTTTCTTAAATAGAGCACATTGTTTTAGAGTTATATTACACGATACTGGGGAAATGCAACCATACAGCCCCAGAGTTCATTTAGAATTCTAGTATTTTACCTGAGCAACAGTTCAGAAAGGTCCACATATTTAAACATCCTTTATTTTATTTAATTTTATTTCTGAAAAAGTCAGATGCGTAGCTCTGTGTCACAAACTGGGTTTGCAATACCACAATCTAAAACAATCTATTATGACCACTATGACACAGAGGCAATGCCAAGAAGACACTCCCTGTCCCTCTTTTTCTCTCCCTCTGCTGGTTTCTGGCCTTCTCTTTTATCCTCACTGTCCCCCTCCAATCCATCTGGTCACTGACCTTTAGTAAACCCTGCCTATCTACTGGTTCCTGCCACTCCCTGCAGAAGGTGAAGCTGGTTTGATTGTGCTCCAGGAAGACAATGCAGGAATGGGAGGATCTTTAGAACAGAAAAAAGACTGATATTAAAAATTAAAAATTAAAAACCTGACATGCATACCATATTTATGATTTAAAGTGTAATAATTATGTTTATCTGTTTGCAAAATCAAAGGCCTTTTCATTATATCAAGGCACTCAACTAACACACAAGAGGAACATCTTGAAACAATATGTATATGGAAGTAGGCATAAGAAGAATTCATGAATAAAGGCATTGTGCCACAGAAACAAACAAAACAGACCAGAAAGAGTCCAGCAAAGAGAAGACAGCTTAAAGGATGACAACAAAAAGCCAGCTTGGATACCGATTTAGTTTTATGTAAGCAAAAGCACAAAAGGGGAAGACTTCATTGTGCGAGGGTCAGAACAACAAGCCCTTCATTTATTTTTTGAAGGGTCCATCCCCCACAATGCATATGACTTTCCCATTATTCCCTGTACAACAATGTCAGAGCACAAACAGCAGGTGCACAAACAGAGAAAGTGAGTGAAACGCAGGGTCAGATGTTTTTTGCTGTTGATAATAATGTCAGGGAGGGATGGCAGTGTGCAGGCAGGGCTCAGAGAAAACTGTTCAAAAAATATGTGGCACACATCTTTTCGTGAACACTGTAAAAAAACAAAGCTTTGCAGGCTCTGTCCCCTGGACCAACATGAATACTGGCATGGAGAGCTGATACACAGCCAGGTACCGTGTTCTCCAGAGGTAGGAGAGTTGGTGTGGCCCTGAGGGTGAATCAGTTGTGATCAGGCTTGTTTTTATGATCATACTACGAGACAACTTTATCTGAGAGCAAGAGCACTAGCTTACAGTTTACCTGTTACTACTGCTAAGAAAACCTCTTAACAGTTTGATTTTTGCAGTTATATGAAAAGGCTGACACCACTTACACATCTATATGGAAATCTGAAGCCACATCCAGGAGACGGTTAGCTTAGCCTAAAGGCTAAAAACCAGGGGAAGCCTTATTTCCTGGCAGGACACAGTAACTTAAGAGACAAACTATGCCAGTATATAACTATCACTAAAACCATAATGAGACATTTTACATCAATCTTTTCATCTAACTCTTGGCAAAAGAGCAAAAATGCCTTATTAAAATGTCAAACTATTTCTTTAATATGTGTATCAGAGCTGTCTGTTATCTAGTAAAGAAAAAAGCTTGTAGTAAAGGCAGTGAAATGTAAATGTCAGAATAGTGGTTGAGCTAACATTAATTATTATATACTCAGCAGGCCTCTCATGACTGTTTGAGAAATAACAAGTTACTCTGTTAATTTGCAATGTATTGTAGTTTACAAAACACATTCTAAACTTGCATGAGGAAAGCTTCAGGGTAAAGGCTTGTGTTGATGTTTTGTCTGTTTTGTTTCTCTTCTGAGTGTTCAGGTTTCTTCTCTTATCTTAAAAAGAGGGAGAGAATGTGTTAATTTAATATGACATACAGCAGTCAGAGCCAAAACTGAAAGGCCTCGCTTCAGGGTTAAGTTTTGGTGGCTTCACATTTTGGTTTTATATTATGATCCTGAAAGAATTTGCCATGTTTATCTAATTGCTACCGATGCTCAAAAGTTAAACCCTGAGTTGTTTACGCAAATGAAGCAAGATCAGGATAAACTGAAGTTGCACAGCTGAGTTAATATTTAGCAGAAGCACACTTTTTGGGAGCAGAGGTATTTAGCAAAAACCATTTACTGACAGGATACTTTGACCTTCTAGCATCTCAGGTTTGCTTTGAGCTGTTGCAACACTATCTAAATATCTGCTTAGTGAGTCTAGGGACAAATTGGACAATTGGACAAATCTGTCATGTTTTTTGTCATGACAGATGCGAAATGCCAACACCTCCAGCTAGCAATGCTAAATTAAGGCTCAAAACACCACAACTGGTTATTTTAGCTGGACTAAAATTGCCATGTGCTAAAGTAACAACTGCAATCACAAGACTGCTTCTGGTAATTCAATCCTGAGACTGCTGAGAGGTTGCACAAAAGGATTTCTGTCCAGTTTTAACACAATAACAACCTGCTGCCATCCTTACTGGTGAAAATACAGGAAAATGAAAAGTTGAAACCATTTTTTTGGGGCCACACAGTCACTGAGGATTAAAGGCGTTTTAATTGGAACAGATGATCAGAGGTCACAGACACAATGTGGCATCACGTTTCTTGGTAAAATAAAGCAAAACTCTTGTTTCATCTTTATCAAACTTTTATCTCATGTAGACAACAAATTACAACACCCTTCAAAGCTGAGTTTGACATTTTGGGAAATACTACATTTATTCACTTTTTGGCAGGGAGTCTTGTATCTGTAGGCTACAGTAAATATGCAGCTACTGCCAGCAGCCTGTCAACTTACATGTAGTTTAGCACAATGCCTGGAAACAGAGGAACACAGCTAGTCTGGCTCTGCACTAATAAAACCTACCAGTATATTTAAATATCACTTTATATGGAGGCCCACAAGGGATACAGAGACGTAAATAAACATGGGGAAAATACAGAAATAAATCAATGTGGTAATGAATAAAAGTAAAATAAAGTAATCAGTGTGAAAATTGCATATTTATTAATTCTTATTTTGTCATTAAAATTAATGGATTTATTTTAAATGAATCATGGTCATTCATTCATTTTCTGTGTCCCTTTGGGCCCCCCATAATTTAACACTTAATATCTCATTTGTTTAATCCTTAAGTGAAAACATGCCATGTTGTGGTTGTGTGTGCAGTTTGTCAAGGGTTTATCTTCGCCAGGAAGTTGACGGGCAAAGGTAAAACTGCAACCTGTTACCTGTTACCTCTGAACAAAGCCAGATGTTTCTGTTTCAAGTCTGTTTGCTAAGCTCCTGGCAGTAGCTTCATATTTACCGTACACACACAACAGTGGTATTAACCCTCTAAGCTAATTCTCAACAAAAACCCCAGTAAGAGTACTTCCCAATATGTAGCATTTCATTAACTAAACCTAAGTAACAGAGGTATGAGTTATCTCTGCCTCTGCAATATAAAAGCTTTTTGACATTGAACTTCCAGAAGGGGTCTGGTTTCCAGACAAGTGCACAGTGTATTGTCCAAAAGAGACAAGAGATGCATTGTATAATTTCTGCAGAAATGTAGGATAAGTGCTAAAGGGTGTGCACAGCTGTTGAAGTACAGTCATAGGTCAGACCGCTGTTGTTCTGGAAGAACACTTCATTTGAGCTTTTTTATCTTTCTCCAAGCCACCAGCTGCAACATCCACATCTTTCCCAGAGCAGGCCTCATTCATAGTCACTTCAGTTCGAGTGCCTCCTCCATCTGATCTGCTTACCCCTCCACTCCTGAATTAAACTCACTGTGATCAGCAACTGACATCCAACTGCTTCAAGAGCTGCCTATACTCTCTGATAAACATAGTATGCTGCACTTTACATGAATATTTGACAGGAGGCCAATTAGTTCATGGGAATCCGATTTAAAAACTAGGATACACACCACCAAGGGGCTGATTTGGGGGACAAAGTCACATCCTGTAGATCTCTGGGAAAACTCAACACTGTTGATCATGACTGAGGCTTTGGGTCCATGAACTGTATAGATGGGATCTGGAATCCCAAGACAATGTAAATATGTCTTTTGAGTTATTTACAGCTACTGTAGAGATGGACTTCTTCTTTGACCTTGGTAGCCTGTTTTGGTCTCCAGTGGGGATTTTTATATCCAGTAAACAGTATATTACAGCAGCTTTCTTCATTATATGCATAAATGCATGCTCTTCATATTGTTAAGCAGCGAATAATTCAGTACTTTAATATATTTACTCATCTAAATAATTTGACATTGTGAGGAATAGGTTTATTCACTTTGCCAACAGTTAAATGCAGCTTATTTGTTCAGTGTACAGGGGGTAAAGCCTAAGGTCTTGTAAATCACTGTAGATTTCCATCACCATAAAAAAAACTCAAAGCATGCTGTATAGTACATTATGTCTAGTTCTGGGATACAGTATGTGTACATTTTGTACTTTTCTGCTTCCTGCCTGCTGGGACATTCATTTAGGCCACAAGCAGTTAAAGAACTGAGGAAAAAGCACGAAGCATACTCTGTGTTCCATCACCATAGTAAAACCAGTCTGTGGCCAGTCTGAAAGCAAAAGTATCTCCTGCCAAAACAAAACACAAGACTGTCGAGCAGAAGCAGCAACAAAAACTGATTTTTATCATGTAGCACATGTCTGTTCATGTGTAACCAAGTGGTACAGAATGTTAAAGAAGATAACTGTGTGTGCATGCATGTTCATCTAAGCATGCAAGAAAGGTACATGTCTGAATGACATTTGTGTATGCGCTGGTTAAAAATTTTTATCAGCTGCACCAACAGAGCATATCTTGTCTTACATAACTTGTTTTTGACCTCTAAGAAACATGTTTCAAATTCCAATTGTGCAAACTCTACAGAATGCCACAAAGGCTAATCGAGTGTAGATATTAAAAGTTTTGGCCTCATAAAAAGGCTGAAGCAAAACATTTGTGTGGGAACCAAACGGTTTTCTTCATGCACGGTGATATAAAACTGGGACCAGCCTTGACCAAAGGATTGCTTCCAGAGTTCTCTGCCTGCTCCTCCTGCCTGAGCCTGTTTGTGCTGAACCAAATCTGAGGTGAAACAAGCCGTGCCTCATCTCTCTGGACTGCTGGAGGCTGTAAACTAAAACTGCAGTTTTACATTTGCTCCAGTACCACGTCACAGCCAGTTCCCAGGGCACGATAGTAAAACACTCACCAAAGGAGTCTCACTGCATAAATAAGCAGGGGTTAATCCTGAACAAAAAAGAATGTTACACACTTGCTTTGCACCACTTGGAGGTTTTCCTCTGTGTCTGTGTGCTCTGTGAGTGTGTACGTGTCAGTGTCAGCCATACTGATTTATTTACACGATGGCAGAAAACAATGAAATGTACTTTATCTCCCAGTTATAAACTTCTCTGTGCAATGGTGAGGTTTATGGGGTCATTTCAGTGGTGATAGAAACAGGATACAACAATGTCAAATTGATTAATGGATGACATTTATACATAAGCAGCAGAAGCACAACTGTAATCAGTTTTATTACAGCTGATTTCCATTTCGGTGGTGTCCATTTAGTTTTAGTGTCCTGGTAATGTGCACACTAATACTTGATGAAACAGAGCCATCATTCATGTTATTGATTACACCTGTGCTTTTCATGCTATGTAGGTAAAAGCCTATAAATCAATCTTTGGCAAAGTGTACATTGCAGATTACACCTCAACCATAAACATAAATCTTCTGTGTCTATACATTTTCATGGTAAAACCAGAAAGCAGCAGCCATTGTCATGTTTAATGATAACAGCTCTCTGCCATTTGCCTAGCTTTACTGTACCTTGTCCAGCCCATCCCGATGAATGTTTCTGCTCAGTGACAACCCAGTCATGAGCTTTCAAGTGCTTTACATATGCAAAATAGGCTTAGGGGCAACACTGAGATTATACAGATGTTCTGTGCTTGGAATCTGGGTAAAAGGTCACCATGCCAGCTAAAGATGGGAGTGACCATTTTGGGAAATTGAACAAGCGGCTGCGGTGAGGTGTGGAGTAGGAGTGATGGGATATAGAGGAGACAGATCCTCAAAGCTTTGTCTACTGTTCTAGACATTAAACAAATGAAATGTAGCCTATGTTTATTTAATCTGCTTGGTTAAAAAACATCATGTCCACTGACACTGTGACAGACATTGTGTTGGTTATTCTAGTTTGAGCTGGTTTTATTCCTTGTTAGATGAAATCCAGTGGTGGAATACTATACTTAAATACTATTCTGAGATACTTCAGTATTCCCACTTGATGCCACCTTATACTTTTACTCCACTACACCAGTTACTCATCACTTTGTAGATTCAAATTATACATACAAATTATAACATCTTGTGAAATATGATGCACTTTTACATATTAAGCTTCCCAACAGTATGCTTGTACTAGTTCGGCTTTGCTTTGACTTGGTCAGGGTGCAACATTAAAATGCTGCTTAAATGTGAATGCACCACTCTGCTTGGATAATAATGCAGGACTTTTACTTGTTCATTTTTGCACTGAGGATCTCAATATTTCTTCCACATACTGATCAGGTCACAAGGGTCTGAAACGCTGACAGTGACAATGTCTTATTAAATGTCTTGATAAACTACTATTGTGCAATTCTGTCTGGTCATGATGCAAACAAGCCTGAATCATGCTGCAGTTACAGTATGACTATTCTGTATATCAAGCAAAACTGGATTTCTCCTGTTAGTTTGAACAATGGCAGTTACAACATCAGCTTCAACCCATTTCATATACCTACATACAGTACACTGTACTTCAAACATCCCCTAAGCAGACAGCTCCTCCTGGCTGACATATAGCTCTGATTCATCTGAACCACCACGCTCAGCCATGTTCCTCAAAATGCACCTCACAGGCACCTTTAAAGAAAACTGTCTCCCAGATGTCACAAAGCCAAAAGATGCAAATCATCTTTCACATGTTTATACATTTATTGACATCCCTCCCAAGATCTGTAACAAGGCGTGTATTCTTCACCTCTACTGTCATGACGGCCATCTATCAGTCATTAGGTCCAGAGGTGTAAAGTAACTAAGCACATTTACTCAAGCGTTGTACTTAAGTACAATTTTCAGTTATTTGTTCTTTACTTGAGTATTTTCATTTTGTGTACTTCATTGACTTCACTATATTTCAGATGAAAACATTATACTTTTTACTGCAATACATTTATCTGATAACTTTAGTTACTTTTCAGAATCTGATTACCAGAACAAACCACAGTATAGTCATCGGACTTTACAGATCCCTGATGGGAAATTCACAAGTTACCTATTCAAATTACTTAAGGTAGTTACAATTAGATCCACCTTCACCAGCTGCAACATAAAATGTGATCTGACAATGTGACAATAATGCAACAATAATACTATATATATTAAGTTGTGAAATATGCCATTCTACATAATGAATATTTTAAAATTTTTAAACACCTGAGCGAATCTAAAAACGCGATTTTATTCAGTGACAGTCCTGCTGTGGGCTACTGTAATGTGAACATACCGTAAAGCGTCTCCGTAATTGATTGGGTGTAAACCAAACACACCCAGTCTGCCTGCACTGACCTCGCTGCTCCAGTTAAAAGAAATTAATTAAAATGTTATGTTATGCACTGTCGCCAAGTGCTTGCACAAGGGGGATTTGTTGGGTTTTCCCTATGTAATAATATTGATAACAGTAAGATCTAGACCTTAGTTTGTAAAGTGTCCTGAGATTACTTTTGTTGTGATTTGGCGCTATACAAAGAAAATTTGATCTGATTTGAGTTTTGATTATAAGAAACGCCTGTTTTTAACCTGAACACATTTCAGACGCGTACGTGAGGAACAGAGGCTGCCCTCTCCGCAAAGTCAGCAGTCCCCCGTTCACCTTTCACCTACTTAGTCTGCGCTGCAGACAGGAGAGGGTTAAACGGCTCCTTCTTTGGTCACGTACGGCCTGAGACGGAGACTGTGCGCGGTGGCCTCTCCCCTAATTCTCACAGTCCCATCCTGACGTGTCAGTGACTTCATGCCTTCCTCACCATATCACAGGGGGAGATGGTTATAGGAAACCCCTGATATACTTGTTATGCAACAGCTGCTTCTCTGTGCAGTATGTTTTAAATTATGACCTCATCTGTTAGATAAAACGACATTTCTTTAGATTACTGGGATTGTTATGAAGAACTATGGTTGCATTCAGGTCACTTAGGTTTAAGATAAACTATAAATGATCCTGTCATAACAGGTAGCTTAACAGACGCAATTGTTGCTTCAATATAAAATGGCACTATCAACTGTAAACGCATTAGCCTCTTGTTTGGCAGGTCAATTAATTTTGCTTGAATTTTTATCAACCCTAAATGAATCTAAATGAGTAATAAAAGATACATATTCTATTTTCTCTCATTCATGCAAAACAGCCAAGATCTTAATAGGCACAATGTGTTCAGACACAAATGTGAGGCAGACAACGGAATAATAAAAAGATCCACAGAGTGAATGACAATCAGAAACAGGTTCAGTTCGGATCAAGGACACAGGAAACTGAACACATATGAGACTTTGATTCATGACTATAAGAGAGCTGTTGATTTCTCTCTATGGGCTTCATCCTCCACTGGCATCGATGTCCCGTTGGCAGCCCATAATGGCATCTGCAACTTTCAGAATTCAGCCGAATACATCTATTTTCACTCTTTGGTTACAGTGAATAATGTTTCCTGGTATGTAAAAATTAACTTTTAAACAAGGATGCAAGACTTCTTCACATCTGCTGTTTTATGTGTTGGACTCACGAGTGTGGACAAACTGTCCAAACGCAGTGCCACGTTTTATTCTAGCAGCATTAAATCAGGCTTCTGACACCACTGGGCTATCAACCAATTTCAGGATGTTTCTCAAGGTTCACCAATGGATACGCTCGCTTAGAAATGCAACTACTGGGGTTAGCATCTGTGTAGTTTGGATAAAGTGATCCCTGTGTTCGCCAGCGCAGAGATGAAAGCCAGTCTTTTTTGTTTCAGGTCTGACATGGTTGCGGAGGAGGGACAGAAACCTGAGAGTGACTGCACCCCTCCTTCTCATCGGCTGGCCAATGACAGGCAGCTGACAGCCTGGAGGTGAGGGCTGTGAAGCTATATAAAAGTGCTGCTGAGGATGTTTAGCAAGGAGATTGAGTTCTCAAATACAATACAGGAAGACGAGGTGGGACTCTGCAACAACTACACCGTTTAAAGCAGGATATCAACCATTTAGGACAACGGGGAAAATGAAAACACTGGCAGCTCTGACTCTCTGCCTGGTGGTGCTCATGGCCACAGGCTTCCCTTTCGAGAGGAAGGGGGGCTCAGCCTCCGGCGGCGCTGCCAAGGAGAGACGTGTACAGTACGCGCCGTGGGATGAAGTGAATGTCATTGCCCATGGTCTGCTGCAGCTGGGCCAGGGGCTGAAAGAGCACGTGGACAAAACCAAAGCCCAGATGAGGGACATTTCAGCCACACTGAAAGTCTTTAATCGCACGGTGAACGAAATGGGGAAGGAAAGCCAGAGGCTGCGAGTAGAGGGAGAAGCCCTGAAGGGTCGCGCCCGTGGACTGGAGGATAGAGAGGGTCAGCTGCTGAATGTCACGGCCGAGCTGAGGGAGAAGGCAGAGGAGATGCAACGGGAGAGGAAGACGATGAGTGAGAGGATGAGCCGGCTGGAGGAGAGGGTGAACAGCATGCTGCAGGGAGCTGATGCCAGGAACAGCAGTGATGCTCGCAATATCCAGGTGAGTGTGGAGCCGTTTCCGAGTCTGGGGATGATCATTTGTATAGGAAAGCAAACGCATGTCACATTAGCTTTGGGGGAAAATGAGGCTACTTGAGTTTTTTCACTGTATGCAAAACACTATAGTAATTTCTTCATTATGGTCCCAGAAAGTCCAACAGAGGACACGTATTGTTCTTGCGCAGCAGCAGATGGTTAAAATGACAAACGGATTCGTCCAAGTTGAATTGTATGGTGGAGATTTTTTCTCTCAACTCAAATGACAGTCAAAATGCACAGAGGCCAAGCACTAGGCGAGGAGGAGGGGAGCTTCCCTGCAGTGTGGAGGAAGAACGTGTAGTACGTGCAGGGAGACACTACAAGCTAATGAGGTCTGCACGCATCAGCCGCATGACTGTGTGAATCGTTTTCCACAGTGGGAATATTTCATAACCTGGAGAGTATTCAGTTCGTTAATATAACACAGTTGAAGGGGCTTATGAGAGCTGTGATTTCTTTGCTTTCCCTTTACAAACCACCGTGTGAGTCTGGAAGGTTTTATAGTGGGATGGAAAACTCCGAGCTGTCAGCAAGTTACATAACCACAACAGAGGCAGCTGGAAGAGAAAAACACTTGTTATTCAAGGATGGAAATGTGTCTGCGGCGTATGCCTCAGGCCTTTCAATAAAACCATGCAGGTGGCCCGTTTTAATTCAGGTGCCTCTTTGGTGATGAAGTTCCAAAGCGTCTTTACGCACAAGTGCGGTGTAGAAGTTGATAAAGCGCTAACAGCCTTTGTGTTATGTTTCTGTCAGCTGATGCTAGAGGCTCAGAACAGACGCATTGATGATCTGATGGAGAGGATCGGACTCCAACAGGAAAAGCTTGACAAGCAAAATGTGCGCATCAGGACCCTGCAAAGCCAAGTGAGGACACCTCACAGTTTGTAATCACAGACGTCTGAATTCCATGTCAAACTGTCGTTAACTGGTTTTTGTACCTTATTATTTATTACATTTCAAAACATTTCTTAAGCATTTTACAATATTTCCTGCAGTTTCATTACTTATTTTAAACTTCCTCAGATCCAGCAGTCACGGCAGAGACCCTCCTCACGGAGCAGCAACACTAACGGCTCCGAGCACAGTGGCGTGGCGGAGCAACGCGACTCACCATTCGGTAAGAAAACAAATCTTCTGACACTCTCTTAAGTCGACTACACCAAATCTAACGCCGAAAGTGGCAGACCATCTGTTTAGTAAGGATTAGAAACGCTTAAATCAGCGGCAATTAAATTCAAGGCCTCTAATCAATGTGGGACACGTTTCTCTGCCCAGCGTGACGCCACGAACATCATCTGGTGGACATCCTGCATTATTCATTTAAGACAGGATGCCATTAACACTATTATCTGAGTAAAGTAAATAAGGCTGACTTCTCAAAATGTAATTCAGCCAATCAAATCAATATAGCCTATATATTTTTCTTTGGTTTATCGCTTTATTTCAGTTACCACTAATGGTTTTTTTTCTGCTGCGATAAACAGTAGTGGAGAAGCTAAAATGTGCCACTGACGTTATCAATTTCGCTTTAGTCAGTGCTCATGCTGTGACTTGCAGTAATTGTAAAAGGCAATAAATGATGCCCTCATTGCGCAGCCAGGCCAAACAGCTGCTGCTCCCATCTGAACCGTGACTGGAGTCACCAATGAGCGCTTCCACCCAGACTGTACCGGGCTGGTCTGGGCACAGACGAACTGGGGAACAGTTTAACCTCACTGGTGTAGTGTCAAGTCTTTAAAAAGGATCAGGCGCATGATAGGAAAAAGAGGGGAATAAAAACGGAAATTTATGGACCATTATAACATTATAAATTAATAAAAACATATAACTTGAGTATCTTTACACTTGCATCCCTGTTTCTAATGGCTGCAGATGAGAACTAGGTGAAAGGTGAACATGACTGAGGCAGCAGCTGAGTTCACCCAGCCAGTGCAAATTATAACAACACATCAGAGCTCTGACATCAGCAGGA
>NW_018128052.1:2272211-2282090 GCF_001952655.1 Monopterus albus | reverse complement strand
CTCAGGGAAAGTTCGCTGGTCTCTGGGAGTGTTCAGTCAGGGTCACACAACCCAGTGGGATTACTCACATGGATCATTTCTGTGAAGAGGAGGGGAAGCGGGAAAACGCATGGGGATGCTTTGTACAAACCTCAGATCAGTGTCCTTGTGTCTGAGCAGAGAAAAAACATGAAAGAAAACAAGGGAGCGGGATGGGAAAAGGAAGTCTAAATTTATCTGTGAACCTTGTACAGATATTCTCCACTGTTTGAAGACACTCTCCTCCTCCCTCCACCTAAAACATCCCACCTTTTGTGCAAAAAAAACACTTGTACATCCTTAGAGAGTGAGCAACCTTTCCCCTAGTTCTGTCAGGGAGTCAGACATCCCTCCTCCTCTTCAGTCATCCTCTCCACCCCCAATCCCTACACACAACCCCCAACCTCCACTCATTGTAATGAGTAAGAAGTGTGCCAAAGTTCAGGACAACCCTTAACAACTGGCCACCGAGAGTTCAGCCTCTGGAGGAAAGGTTTTGAAAAGACAATGAGGTTTTATGGTTCTGCAGGTGACTGGCATGTTTACACTGAAACAATAACCAGTAAACAACTAATTAACTGAAAATAACAAATTAATCTTTCTTGTTTTTGTAGTATATGGCATGTACATTTATATTGTATGTGATGCATCCCCTCTCACCACTCTCTGATTGCTCTGCTGCTGACTGCTGTGCACGTGAAGGAGATGTGACCAACCAGAGAGGAGGGCAAACAGAGATGTGGGGAGAAAGGGGGTTGAGGAATGTAAAGGGTAGTGTGTAACTCAATAGCCTGGAAGGCCAAGCAGCCATAAAGGGGGGAGTCTGCTTGGGAACTGGGAGGAAGATCATATGGTATTTATAAAGGAGAAAGACATTCTCACTCCTTGTTAAGCCTAAGTCACAGGCTCTGTACTCATGTATCTCCAGACTGCTGATAAGCTCCCTCTTATTTGCAAACACTCGACTCTTGCAGGAGGAAGAAGCCACCGCCAAGAGGTTCCCTAATGACCTACTTATAAGAGCATGGTAAACAAGCTCTGAAAATAGCATCTAAAAGTGCCTCAAAATAGGAAATGTACAAGAAAAGAAATGTTTGGATTCCTGAAAGTCATGACTGCAGTTTGCCAATCAGCCTCAGTTATACAAACCAGGTTTTTAGCTGTCTGACACGTATTAAATTAGGTGCATAAAAGCTGAAGAAGAACATGCTGTAAATGTGTAACGTTTAAACAACAGTGCTGGTGGTGTAGGGGGGAGGTGACCACACTGTTTAGAGTGAAGCCTGTACAGAGCTGTTTGTCTCAACATTAGTGTTTTTTCCTCCTTATTTTTCTTTCAGAGATGGCATCAGACTGTCATGAGCTGTTCCTGAGTGGAGAGACCACCAGCGGGGTCTATACCATACAGCCAAGAAACACAAAACCCTTTAATGTCTTCTGTGAGATCACAGCTGGTAAGTGGAGTGAGCCCTTTTTGTTTAATTCAGTGAAGCTTAACCAACAGACAATAAGTCACTTGTTTCAAAGAGTAGTTTAAAGTCTCCAAGCGGCTCTAGAAGCTTGTTGTTTTGGGTGATAAAACCTGCTCTGTCCGTCCTTCTATCCAGATGGTGGCTGGACAGTGATCCAGAGGCGTCAGGATGGCTCTGTGGACTTTGACCAACTATGGCAAGCCTATGAGAAAGGCTTTGGCAGCCTGAATGGTGAATGCCCTTTTGACTTTGATCTCACTGTTACCACCTCCAGCACTGGGCTGCTTAGTTGAGCTGGGCTGGTAGGATCAGATTGGTTCACTCCAGTGTTGCAATGTTTACAACCACAACATCAGGAGGACATGACACGGACTCATTTAATGCGAGTTTCTTTTGCTTCTGTTCTGAGGGCTTTGGCTCTGGTATGAAGTCTTCCAGACTGGGAGACAGTCTGGGAAATTGTGAGCAATACCTCATTAATGAGGCACCAAGAAAATAAAGAATAGTCCAAAATCTATTGTGGAAAACAGCAATTTTTCAGCTGTGAGTAGTTTTCTCATTTTTTATCTCTGTGTATTTGTCTGTAGGAGAGTTCTGGTTGGGTCTAGAAAAGATCCATTCCATTGTAAAAGATGGTGGCTACATCCTCAACATTAAGTTCTCCGACTGGGAGGATGACACCACATCTGTCCGCCTCCCCTTCCAACTGGGCGGAGAGGAAACCAAGTACTCAATCCAGGTTCAGGAGGCTGGCACTTTCAGCACCTTGGAGAGTTCCCTGGGACCTGACGCCACTTCTGGCCTGTCCTTCTCCACCAGTGACCAAGACAATGACCAGAAAAATGACACCAACTGTGCCAAACACCTCTCTGGTGAGTTGCAAAGGAGAGTCACAATGATAAATGCCTCCTCTGGATTATTTTCCAGTTTCTAATTTGAGCTCAAATGCAGCATCTAATCCGATATTGTTCTTTGTCTTTGTAGGTGGTTGGTGGTTTAGTAACTGTGGACACTCCAACCTAAACGGTAGATATTTCCAGTGCCCTCCACCTAAGCAGCGGCACCAGAGGAAGCAGGGCATCTTCTGGAAGAGCTGGAGGGGCCGCTACTATCCTCTGAAGTCCAGCGTGATGATGATCGCCCCTGCAGTGATTGAAACAAGTCATAAAGAATAGACCGTGACAGAAAGAAAAGATCAAGAGAAAGAAATAGATTTTGGACTATTCTTTATTTTCTTGGTGCCTCATTAATGAGGTATTGCTCACAATTTCCCAGACTGTCTCCCAGTCTGGAAGACTTCATACCAGAGCCAAAGCCCTCAGAACAGAAGCAAAAGAAACTCGCATTAAATGAGTTCCATATTTCCGCTGCTCTGTTCTCTGAGAGACAAGCAGGCTCCTTCCCTGCACCTACAGCCACAGATGGAAAAAGAGACAAAAAGTTCAGCAGAGCATTGTGTTGTACAATTGCAGTTGATTCCTTCTGTCGGCATGAAGAAGGGGCCACCAGTCAGGAGAGCATTACAGAACAAGTCCCAGCCTGTCCACTGTGCTGGAAGCCACAACGCACTCCCGACAAGTCGAGACTCCTCAATACACAAGTGGTGTCAGCTGTTGTTGAATTCAAATGTGGGTTCCTAGCGAGTAAACAGCACTGTGAGTTTAAAAAATAGATTAGGAGCTGCTCTAATTCTGTAGAGGACGCTTGGGAGAGTGAAATCAGGCTTATTAAACAAGCCTTTTAAACCCACTGACCAGGACCAAAGGGGGATTTTATTAAATCAAAGTCCATGAAATTAGTGTTCAAAAACATTATGTAAAGCTATACATCACTGTATACTAGGATTATAATGCAGAGACTGTGCTAAAACTGATGTTGGTAAGCAGTTTGTAGAACACTGAAAACCATTCCAGCCTTTTCTTTAATATACACTATAGTCTGTCTGCAATTTTGAACGAAATGAGGCATATTCTTCACAAACTTTAATTTTTCTGTGGAGAGTTTAATGATAAGTCATATTGACTGCTTTTAACATGGCAGGTGTAGTTTTAGTGAGAAGTAATGTATCACTTATTGTATTTGCCAGATGTAAAATAGTTTTTTTAAAGAAAAAAATAACCTCTGTTTGGCCATGATGAGCCAATAAAATTGATTTTAAACTAATATCATCTTTTGTCTGTGCACTGCATGCCACCTAGTGTGTACAATGTAAGGTTGTATCCCAACATAACACAATTAACTGTCAAAATTATAGAAAAAAATGACAAATATTTCTCCAAAACCTTAGTATTAGAGTGAAACATATGATCACAACTAGATTCACTGCAACATCATTTTTATTAGACATTTTTAAATGAAATGCAAGCTAATTTGACTGAAATGGCAAAATGTTTAAGTTGTCAATTTGTTTGCTGTTATTGGTGCATAGATGTCGTCACAAATTATTATTTTAGGTTTTAACTGCGACTTTTAAACTTGCTCATAATTTACAGGCTGCCCATGTAAACAGTCACACTTTCTCACAGATTTTCACTTATGTTGTCAAATTAAAACTGTTAAAGTTCATTGACAAACAGCTGATTTTTTAAATAGTATTATTAGATTTGTATAAAAAGAAAATCCTGAATTCAACTAAGCGTATCAGTTTTACCGATCTAACAAAACCTGTCTGGATGCAGAGATTTTCTTTAGAAACCAACTGCAGACACATACACGTGTGTAGCACTAAACCATTTCACTGAGTAACACGTGTCACATCTCTTGTATCTTAAAGACTTTATCTCCTTAGTCATAATGCCTAGAAGCAAAACTCAGCTTGTGGGTGTCAGCTTTAATTTTTCAGTGCGCTACTTTCTGCTTCTTTGTCAGGCTTACTGTTAACGTGCTTCATCCGTAGGGATCTTCCAAACACTGACACGTGGTCCAGGATCAACCTCTCTAACTTCTGATCTGACGGAGTATGCTCTCAGCTGAACTCTTGAGTATCGGAACAGCTGGTGAAAGTCAGTGTCTGGCTTTCACACACAAGGTGATTTAAAAGCTTGAAGGAAACAATTGTTACCTGCAGAAGAAAACAGAGTATAGTAGTTGTAACTGCAGGCTAATGGAATGATGGTGGTCACCAGTAGGTCCATATGAGAGTCACTTTGCTTCACACGTTCACAAGCAAAGGAAAATGTACTTAAAGTAATAAAAGGACCCAATACTGAATCTGGTGCTTTTATATTTTATACCAATGGATTATTATTTATTACTTATGTACTAATCAGCATTTATTTTTAAGTTGGTTGAGGTGGAGCTATTTTTAATCAGTTTTATTCAAGGCTGTAACTAAAGATCATTTTCCATTAGGGATTAATCTGCAGACTATTATCATGACTAATCTATTTACTTCAGAAAAATAGTGAGAAAGTGACACAATTACCCAGAAGTTGAATCAAGACACATTTGCAGTTCTTTTGTCTAAATAGTACCTCAAATTTAAATAAAGAAGATTGAAAGAAATAAAAGGAAAAGCAGCTAATCTTCACGCTTAAAAAACAGAAACCATGAAATGATGCATGAAATTTTTGTATGACAATTATCAATATAGAATTTATTGTCAATTAATTGACTAACTGTTTAGGTCTGCTTTTACTACAGGCTATTAGGTGGATCAATTTATAACCAATCAACATACAAATATACATACATACAGAAAAAAACAAGTTGTAAAGTAACTAAAGCTGTTTAGTAAATGAAGTGGAGAAAAAAACTCTGTATTTCTGAAATGTAGTGAAGTAAAGGCATAAAATGGCAGGAAAAGCAAAATACAAAACACAACTATCCCACGTTTCACATGTACTTTTTTTTAAAGGGCTCCACATTTTCAGAAATATGCCGTTTGCTTTCTTGCTGAGACTTAGTGGCAAACACACTCAAGTGTGTTTTACTGCTTTCAGTTCCAATTAGTCTCAATACACCATTTTCAGACATTTTGCTTTTTCAACTGTGACACCTGCAAATGTCATCTGTGAAAAGGTTCTATTATACCACCAGCCAGTGTCTTAGTGTTTACATGAGAGCTGCATCTGACCAAGCCTCCACCACTGCTACAACAAGGATTTTTAAGTACTCCAAACCATGCACGTGCAGAGCAGCAGATGCTTGCTGGTCCTCCTGCCCTCTTCCTTTGTGGAAAGCAGTTTCCATGGTAACTTACTGCCCTGATTGCAGTGTTAGACAGGAAGTCTCGGATTCTTAACATTTACAGGAATAGTTTAGGAAATTCCAGCTGCAAGTCTTCCTGGATACATCTGTAGGCCTACAAGCATTGCACACCTCGAATTTGGGCAGTTTATCTCATTCTTCATGGCAGATCCTCTCAAGGTCGATCAGATTGGCTGGTGAGCATTTTGCATTGCCATCTTCATAGCTCCCTACAGATGTCTGGGCTTTGGCTGGACCACTCAAGTGTTGTTTTGGAGGTATGCTTCAGGTCATTGTCATGATGAAAGGTGAATTTTCTGCCCCGTCTGTGGAGGTTTTCTTCAAGGATGTTCTTGTATTTGTTTGCTTTCTGTGCCTGCCACTGTGGAGCATGCCCAGAGCATGTTGCTGCCACCATATGGATGGTACTAACCAGATGATATGCAGTCCATTGTTTGCCAGACAAAGTGTATCCTGTTTTGCTGAGAGAATTACTTTCATCTCACCAGACCAGAGGATTTCTTTCCACTCTTTTAGTGACCATTGGGTTCTTTCTCACCTCTAATACCAAGACCCTTCTTGCCCAGATGCCCAATTTGGCCATAGGAGCAACTCTAGGAATGATCAGGGTTGTCCTGAGCTTTCTCCATTTCAAAATGAGTGAGACCACTGCAGTCCTGGGAACACCGTGCCTTGGAAATCATTTTATATCATTGCCCTTATTTATGCTTTGCCATAGTTCGACTGCAGAGATCTACAGCCACTTCTGACAGTGCTGGCCCTTTTAGACCCAGGTGTGTGTGCCTTTCCAAACGATGTCCAATCAATTCATCTTGCAACAGCTGCACTTGAGTTGAGTTCTAGACATGCGAAGGATAATTAAGGCAAAAAGATGGACCTGGCCAGAAACTGGAGTTCCACAGCAAAAGGTCTCTATAACAGATTTCAGTTTTTGATTCTTGATTTATTTTCATACCATGGTTTCACTTTGTCATCATTAGCACATAAGTGTATAATGAAGGGTAGAAATGGCAGTTGTAACCATTCAAAACTGAATCCACAACACAATAAACTGTGCAAAAAGGGATCTGAATACTTTCTGAATCCACTCTACATAACCTGTAACAGGCTGAATAAGAAGACTGCAGTAGAAGGGAGCATTTGATAGATTCATACATTTATTCATATCATGTACAAATTGTATTCTGGTGGTACAAAGCTGTTGTAAGACTCCAGTGCTCACCCTCCTGTTGTCTTTATTGCAGTAAAAAAGGAAATACCAGTATGATCAAAAATTGAGAGGTACTTTGGCAATTATAAATTATGTTTTAAAAAGGCAAGCAGACACCTTGAGCAATGTATTGTGAGGGGAGGAGACAGCACAATGAGCAGCTTCTGTCAGCACTCATAAAAAAAAGAAAAGAATAAAAATCCATAAAAATTTCATTTTAAAACACACAATAAAAACAAATGGACAAAGGAAGAACCTCAGTTTTCTTCTTCTCTTCATCATGACAAACTGCAAAGTAACAGACTCTCAGTATGTGTTGATATTACAAGTCTGTGTGAATGTGCCTGTTTTTTACATTTAGTGTCGGAGATCATGTCTGAAAATATGTTTATAGATTCTATTTCATACCTGTGAACTATAACCCTGTTTCTAGAACTGACTCGAGTCAATAAAACAGTTGGAGCAAGGTGGGAAACATCGCAATATCATTTGGCAAAAACCATGATGGCTGCACACATGAGGATGTGGGTGAGCGATGAGTCAATATTTCTCCATATGTCCTTGTCTTTGTTCAGCTTTAAGCTTGAGACACTAAATCTCTGTGCTCGTAAGCCACACCCTAGACTGTACACGGGGGGAGCTCGTGTAAGAGAGCGCGCGGTCAAGCAAGTAAGTAACAGAACAAGATGGAGAAAGAGCAAAAGAAGGAAATATGTGAGACGACTAGTTCATAGGAGAGAGTGGTGTGAGGCTGCAGGCAGACAGTCTTTCAAAGGCAGGGTGAACATTTTGGAGATGGGTTTCGTGTGGGGGCGTCAGGGAGAGTAAAGGTGGGCATTGTGAGTTGGAGGGAACAAAGGAGGACAGAGGGGAGACAAGACGTCACTTCTCCCCTGTTGTCTTACTTCAGAGGTATTGTTGTAGAAAGTGCAGCAGCATTATCTCATAGTGCTCTCCAGACTCAGGGCAGCGAATACTGTGTCGCTCGTTGGGGTATACCTGGAAATTTGGAGGAAAAAAAAATAGACAACCACGTTACAGAGTAATCATGTGCACTAGATGTATGTATCCTATAGTTCTGAGATTGACTCTCTCTTGTATTTTATCACCATTAAAGATTGTAATGGTCTAAGCCAATAAACCAAAAACAATTATTGCTGGTTTTTGGAGTACAAACTCATGTACCTCAGATCAATAAACATGCATGTTGAAAAGTGATGTATATTACAGTATGTTGACTTTGTACTGCAAAGTTTCATATGATAGCAAAAAAAAAATGTGTGAATGGGATAAGGTTTGTGATGCTAACCTGTAGCTGGTAGGGCTTCCCAGCACGGATTATCTGTGACACGAGGAAATTGGTGTGGAAAAAGTGCACATTCTCATCTAGAAATCCGTGGAGAATTAGCAAGCGATTGGGCCTGAAACAGCCAGGATTACAAGGTTAAAATACAGTATGTTATAATATGATAAGCTTCAATGCAACATAGAGATATATAGGGTAATTCCTGAAACACATTGCCCAAAACTCCCCAATTCCTTTATGATTTAAAAAAGGAAAGTCTGTAATGATCCAAGGGAATTTACAGAAAAGGTGAAATGCTGCAGTGCTTCACTGTCTGTCTAAACAGACTTCAGCATCCATGAGCAGCGCTCCTACATGATCTTTGTCAGGCCTTCAGGGTCTCTCTTCAGTCCCTTACCATTTTCCATTTAGCCTCCTACCTCAAATTTTAATTTCACCATAGAAATCTGGACCCATTGTCTTACATGTTCAAGTGGCCTTGGGCAGATAGAAGTATTCGATAAACGAATGGCATCCAAATATGTAAAACTGAATGCCCAAATCGCCTTTGGTTCATACATGTCAGACTAACTTTCAAAGAACATGAAGCATAACTTGACAGGAACTAGGACATCGTGCAGTCATGATGAAACATCTACAAACATCTATGTAGTTACACAGGACACGCAGTATTCCCACACCAACAGGTAGTCTTGCCAACACATAAAAGTGTGTGTACTAACTCGCTGGGCAGCTTGTCCACATGCAGTGCTACAGATCCTTCCTCATAGCCCAGCTGGTTGTTCTCAGGCACATCCATGTAACGCTCCGTATAGCCTGTGTCGTAGGCCATCCACACGGTCACCGGGGCACCTGCGATCGCCAGCTGCCAGGGAAGGACAATGTAGTTTGATGGAAAGGAACATATAGTAAACATTTACAAAAACAACTGTATGTTTTTGCAGACAAGTGTCACTTTGATCACAGAGCAACTCGGAAGATACAGGAGGAAGGTAGTGGTTTAGACTATATGTGTATGGGTTAAAGAAAACGTTTAAGATAACTGCAAAACACCAGAACTCTACAAAGTGCTCTGATACTGATTTTATAGCACAGTAGCATATACATTTTGGAAGAAAAGAATATTGTTAAATAAAACATTCAGTCCATCATGCATAGGGAGCCTTAGTGTTTTAAGGCTGTTTTGTTCAGTGTATCACTGTCCAACACAGACACCATGTGGATATAACTGGCAACTACATCCTGAGTTCAGGTACACTTGAGGAATTGAAGTAATTCTTAGTTTAAAGTGCAATAAACAGTGTTACAAAGCATGGTATGCTTTCTTATTTGTGGCTAAAGGAGAAAGTAGAGAATGCTCACTGACAGGAAATGAGTGTACGGTTTATATGAGGAGGGCTGAGAGATGAAAAGGCCTCCTAACCTTGAAGATATTGGGCCGCTGGATGAGGCCCATGAGAGAAAGGAAACCACCATAGGACCAGCCATGGATGGCAACACGGCTCAGGTCCACAAAGTTAAACTTCTCCGCAACATACTGCAGCCCCTCCACCTGGTCTTCAATTTCCACCTGACCCTGGAGAGACGAATGCAAATCAGATGATTAAATTGTCCATCTGTCTACTACACTTTGTCGTTTACATACCACTTTGATTAAATGCTCC
>NW_018128052.1:2267482-2272175 GCF_001952655.1 Monopterus albus | reverse complement strand
CTACTACACTTTGTCGTTTCCCTACGCATTTGATTAAATGCTCCTACTTAATTAATTTAATCTGACTCTTACTTTACCATTTTGTTTTTCAGTGCTCCTTCAAATTCAAGCCCCCTCTGACAGGAACCCCTCCCATCAATGACAACCACAGCATAGCCCAGAGAGGCTAGTGTGTTCAGACGGAGGTACTTCATCCCCTTGAAGGAGTTGTTTACCAGCTGCACCTAAAAACACAAACACGCAGAAAACATTGTGTTCAATTGTTAGATATTTTTATATTCACAGTAATATGGACTCAAAGCTAACACAAAACTGTAACATTAAGACAGGAGGTCATGGTGGAGTCAGAGGTTTTCTTCTTCACATACTGAAAACACTAAATATATCCACAAACCTGTGGGCCTCCATACACAAAGAGAACAGTGGGGTGTTTCCTGCCAGGCTGCAGGCTGTGAGGCTTGTAGACCATCCCATAAAGCTGAAAGCCTGAATTCGCTGGAAAGTCAAAAATCTCAGGTGGATTGTAATCTCCTGGGCAACCTGGAGGACAAAGTAACACATGTGGGCATTAGACTGGCATGCACCAAAACTCTTAGAAGTCAATTCCTAGTGGAATGTTACCTAAATCAATCTTTGAAGCCTTTGGATAAAAGCACAAACTAAAGCACACAAAAATATATTACTAGTGCAGTGAACCCTATTTAGCATCTTAAAAAAATATTAAAACCAACAGAGACAATGATACACAATCCACTTTCTCGTGGAAAGCTGATGATACTCTCCAACTAGTTGTGCTTTGTGGTAGTTTAGCCAGACTCTTCCGTAGCACCACTCTTCTATTTCCTAAACAAGACATTTAATGTAAACTTGATAGCACTATCATGCCCTGTGACTTCATATACTTCTGCCAAAGCCAGCAACATTTGTTAAGGATTGCATTCCCACTCCTTGTGCTTGTAATCAAACCCAGTTAACAATCAACTCTGACACAAAGCGCCCATGATGACGTGTTTGAGCACTATATTATCTGATCACTGTCACAGCTGTGCAGAGGTCGTCTAGAGGATGCCAGCATACATAAAACTTATTGTCCTTGATCTAATCACAGCCAGACTTCAGTTCTCTCCTGCAGACGAGGTTCGTTTTAGTCGATTGTTCCAAAAATAAAACCACAGATAGGTGGGCAACCTTGACGCTTGGCCAGACAAGGCTAATCATGTAAATGCAATGTCTGGATACTGAATCAGAAGAAAACCTGTTAATTTAAGGCTTCCTTTTTAACAACAGGTTTGTAATTTATCATGAACTGCAACAGAACTGAATCAACCTAACCATTTTTAAAAGTTAATAAAACTACCAACACTGACTTCTCCCTTTAATGCAAAAGTCTGTTAAGGTTTTAACTATGTTAAACCAAAACTTTATTTTAACAAGCTGCTCCAGTCTACACAGGCGAGCACGGCTGGTGTTGGACACTATCTGTGTATACACACTCCAGACACAGACAGGTACTCAACAAAACAAAACTTGCAGTATAGCAGGTGTTTACATCAGATCCCCTTTACCTGTTGATTCCATCATGCTGGCCCAGAACTCAGGTACTATGTGTAGTGGGTCACTTTCTGAACTGTTTAGTTTGTAGACATGGACACATGGAGGTGTGCTCACATTACTGTAGTGGCTGACAAAAAAGTCAAAGTTCTGCAGAGAGAGAGAAGGCTAAAAGTTCATCCATCTGAAGAAAAGATATAAGGTAGGGTAGCTACAAAAAGACAAGGTGAAGGCTGAAATAAATGGACTATTAAGATATGCATGTATATATCTGGACAGGTAGGCAAACAAGTGAGTCATCTTACCTGACTAACAGAGCAGCTATGAGAGAAGCCTGGTTTGGTTAGTCTGACCACATCTCCAGGTGAGTCATAGCTAACCACATAGAGGTGGTGCTCCAGAGGAGTGTCTCTGGTACCTTGAAAGTACACCAGCTTTGTTGCCTCGTTCACCCAGATCTAAAATTTAAGAATGACAAGACAGTAAATGCGAGGTCAAGACAGTAAGGTTAAATGCCAGAATGTAGAAACTCTGCAGACCAAATAAACAGTACGGTCAAAGAATTTGAACTTTTTCGCTTCTGCTTTGTAGTCCAGCACATTTGGAATCAAACTATTTAAAGACAGTTAAGTTGGCATATTCCAGCTTCAAGGTGTTTGAGGGCTTCATTGAAAACCAAGGGCTTTAACGGCAAAACAATAAAATGTTCATGACCAGTGAAGCCAACAACCTGAAGTTAGGTCCAACTAAATGTGTGTTTCAACTGATCAGGATTAGACTGAAAGCAAAAATCTTCTGAAACATCACATCATCCAGTGTCTGGTGATGCCTGTTGGTCATCAACTCCACGCAGTCATTCAGCAGGTTTATGTGTACTTAAATAACCAGGTTACAGTTGGCTCTTTCCAGTACACTTTTAACTGCGATGTAAAGAAGGACCCTGGTTTCTGTAATTGGGCTGAGGGACTGTGGAAAACCCCAGGTCGAGTTCTTATGAAGAACGCAGTTTTCCCTGCTAGAAAACAAAGTTTCTAATCTGCATTTTAAAAGTAGGCGGACATATTAAAAGACTGAAGACAGACAAAGTAACAGTGAAGTGGCTATATGAAATTACATGTAGCAATGCATCCTCATATTCTAATCCAAATCCAACATCTGAAACACTTGAAACTAATGCTACACAGCAAATAAGTGTTTCATTTCAAAGCAAATGTGCTGAAGTCGACAACAAAATACTTTTTGACTGTCCTCTAAATACAGTTCCTATTTATCTTCTATAGGTGTGAATTTATATATCCACCACTGGGGAACATTGTCCAACCTTGGAACCATGCCTTGCGAGCACTTCCCATTCTCCACTGGTCAATGTAACCTCTTCCTTGATTGCACATTTGAAGTCTCCTGCAGAAAACAGATAACAGAATCATCATGCTCCTTGACATACCAAAAGCACCGACATAAAACCTGACAGCGAAGTTCAGATGAGGTAAAACAGCATTAACCTGAAAAAAATACACAACTCTGTGACCGCATGCAAATGCTCCAACATCTCCTAGTGTCTTACCTTCTGTGTGTCTGTACTCTGTCCAGTGGTAGCAGCCTGATTGTAACAGGGATGTGATTTTATACAGGTGGCTGAAACCTGTTTTACACTCATTTATCCAAATGAAAGTAAACTCGTCATCTGCTGTTTGAATAAAGGGATAGAATATGTCATGAACCTGCAAAAAAAGAAAACAATCAGTTAATGAATGCTTACAGTAGAAAAAAAAAAAACCTTACAATCATAACAACTAGTTCATTACACTCAGGAGAAAAATATACAGTCAGGGAAAAAATTATTTGAACCCCAGCTGATTTTGTAAGTTTGCCCACTAACAAAGAAATGATCAGTCTAAAATGTCAATGGTAGGTTTATGTGAACAGTGAGAGACACAACAATAACAAAAAAATCCAGAAAAATGCATTACAAAAAAAGTTATACATTAATTTGCATTTTCATGAATGAAATAAGTATTTGATCCCCTATCAGTCAGCAAGATCTCTGGCTCCCAGGTGTATTTTATACAGGTAACGAGCTGACATTGGGAGCCCTCTCAGCTCGTTACCTGTATAAAAGAGACCTGTCCACAGAAGCAATCAATCAATCCAGATTCCAAACTCTTCACCATGGCCAAGACCAAAGAGCTTTCCAAGGATGTCAGGGACAAGATTGTTAACTGCCAATCTCCCTCGGTCTGGAGCTCCATGCAAGATCTCACCTCGTGGAGTTTCAATGATAATGAGAACGGTGAGGTAGTAGCCCAGAACTACTCGGGAGAAACTTGTCAATGATCTCAAGGCAGCTGGGACCATAGTCACCAAAAAAACAGTTGGTAACACACTACGCCGTGAAGGACTGAAATCCTGCTGTGCCCGCAAGGTCCCCCTGCTCAAGAAAGCACATCTACAGGCCCGTTTGAAGTTTGCCACTGAACATCTGACTGATTCAGAGGAAGACTGGGTGAAAGTGTTGTGGTCAGATGAGACCATAGTCGAGCTCTTTGGCATCAACTCAACTCGTCGTGTTTGGAGGAGGAGGAATGCTGCCTATGACTCCAAAAACACCGTCCCCACCGTCAAATATGGAGGTGGAAACATTATGCTTTGGGGGTGTTTTTCTGCCAAGGGGACAGGACAATTGCACCGCATCAAAGGGAGGATGGATGGGGCCATGTACCGTCAAATCTTGGGCGAGAACCTCCTTCCCTCAGTCAGGGCATTGAAGGTTCAAGTTGCCAAAGTATTCCAGCATGACAATGATCCAAAACACATGGCCAAGCCAACAAAGGATTGGCTCAAGAAGAAGCATATTAAGGTCATGGAGTGGCCTAGTCAGTCTCCAGACCTTAATCCCATAGAAAATCTGTGGAGGGAGCTGAAGGTTCGAGTTGCCAAACATCAGCCACGAAACATTAATGACTTGGAGAGGATCTGCAAAGAGGAGTGGGTCAAAATCCCCCCTGAGATGTGTGCAAACCTTGTGGCCAACTACAAGAAAGGTCTGACCTCTGTGATTGCCAACAAAGGTTTTGCCACCAAGTACTAAAGCACGCTTTGCAAAGGGATCAAATACTTATTTCATTCATGAAAATGCAAATTA
>NW_018128052.1:2266428-2267223 GCF_001952655.1 Monopterus albus | reverse complement strand
TTAGGTAAGAATGGTAGCCAGAGTGTGGCATGTGAAAAGATTTACATTTATCCAGACATCAGTGGTTTCCTCATAGATTATGTATGGTTGTGTGTTACTGGGCACAGCCTCCAGATTCTCCTGCCTCACAGCTGGATCATCTGTGACAGGGATGAAGAGGGCTGGAGGCAGCAGGACCAGCTGTAATCTCCTCTGGCTGCGGTCCAGCAGCACTGCCCAGCCACTAAGGGGGACACGACAATACTCAAATGCTTGCTTCATATCATATAGTAAGGCTACTGGACAGTAGAAAAAGAAATCAAACATAAGCATCTCCCCCATTCATATATTTTTCTAGTACTAAAAATAAGAGTGTGCTCACATGGATCACAATTATTGCAGGCTGTATAGTTTCTAGTGGTTTATTTTGAGAACGACAACATCACTGAGTCAGTAGAGTCAAAGGTTTGAGTGTAGTAAAACTCACTATTTGCCATCACTTGTCCATCCTACTCTGGCGATGTATTCTGTGCCAGGAAACAAGGAGGCGAAGGGAGCGGACAGTTCTTTATCTTTCGTGGTCACAATCTGTATGTATGACAACCGTACACACACTTTAGGAATGCCTAATTATCATGTTGGAGAAGACAAATGTAATGAAAGACTCACTCTTCCTTGATGGTCTGTCTTGATTTCTACCAGTTTAAGAGTAGCCTGTGGATTTTTACTACCTGTAAATAAAGACATTAGGAAAATACAAATGAGAGACGTACTCAACAAACTAATTGCCTGCCCTGAGCCCGTGTGTGTACAGTA
>NW_018128052.1:2222577-2266365 GCF_001952655.1 Monopterus albus | reverse complement strand
GAATAATCTCTACTTCTGTCTCATCCACCTCTTCATACAGAAGGAACACTGTTTTACCTCCATTAGGGTCTGACAGTGGGAGAAAAATATTAATGGGAGTGTATTCAGAAAGTAGTGTATGCACACAACATACCTCACATAACAAATACCTAACAGCATTGGCATTCAGTTAGTTATAATCCTTTAATACATGAATGACTTGGGTATTGAAACTACTAACTGCAGACCTTCTACTGCTGAGGGACTCCACCAGTAGCCGGTGAAACGGTCAAACTCTTCTTGGATGACAAATGTTGCTACACCTGCAGACCTGGGGTCCTCCTTTACATTATCCATGCCTAGAAGAAATACATTTAAAAATATAAATAAAACAAATTAAATAGTTAAAATGCAATTAGCCTTTTTCTTTTTTGCACATTTTTTCTGGTTCTCTCAGTCTTATCTTGTTTACTAATTTCCTTATGGAAGAACATTGTATATGCACATTGAGAGCCGCTGTACCGAAGTCAAACTCCTCATGTGTTCAAAACACCTGGCCACTAAAACAGATTCTGAAAAACACTTATATCCACATAGTGTTATAACATTAAAAATACAAATGATGTAATATTGCACACTAACTTAAAATATATATATTCCATATTCAGGGCTCCTGACTAACATTTCATACTGGTCCCACCAAGTCTGTCAGACAGTGGCACCACCTCTGTTTTACAAGGTAATGCTCTGAATACTCTTAACATCCAAAGTGCATAGCCTGTATTTAGAATGAAAATCACATCTGAAAACAAGTTTCCAGCTCTTTTTATCTAATCATTGTAGTGCTCTTTAGCCTAGCAGTCAACATGATGATGATGAAGATTAGGCTATCATATTTCAATTGAAGTATAAACTGATGAATTAAAGTAAAATATTTCCAACACATAAACTGGCCAGCAGGTGATCTACCTGCTTTAAGCAGCTGTCTGTTGTGATTACACTTCAAACGCACCAAAGGAAAATGATAAACTCGTAATGTAAAAAAAAAGGGACCAGGGATGACACGCATCTTGGAGTCAGTGTAGATCGACACATTTCATAGCTTGGAAATCTCTATCTCGTGAGATGGGTGAGTGACAGACCTCCAGATAAACACTGCGATGACAGTGTCATGGAGATTATTACGTCTGTCAACTATTTTTACAGTGAGAGCATATAAGCTGTTTATTTTGCAGTCGCACCCAGTGCACCTTAAATAAATTTGCAGTCTGGAGCCATGATCTTCATATTTTCTTGTAAGTAGTTTAACTGAGATGGTGATACTGTAAAGAAAACTCCAATCATCAAATAGCAAATCAGTTTAATTGTTCTATAATTTACTGCTCTGCAATGAATTAAAGTGGGTATTAACTATAGCACATGCAAAGCTGCTCAACACATGGCACTTTATTTCCTGCACAAATAGCTCAAGTGAAGCGCAAAACCTTCAGACCTTTGTGGCAGTAAGTGAGTCTCCTTTCCTCACTGGTCTTAATGTTGGCTATCCACAGGTCATTATTGTTGATGAAGGCTATGAAGTCAGGGTTTCCACGGCAGATCTTGGGGTCCATACGGGTCCCTGAACACTGGGTCTTGATATCCACAGGCTTTACAGGAGCAGACTGCTAAAACCAACAGACAGAATCTTAGTCATGAGGAAGCAGTGCAGGAAAACCTGGGTACAACGATGTAGGAGAGGCCTGCCTGTTGCAAGTGTTGTCTTAAACGCAGAGAGTTACAGGCATGAACATGTACACTGATAACAGTGAGGTGCACTCAAAGATTTCTGCAAACTCAGTGTTGTCAAGCATAAGTCTTCTGATGTTTTAAAGTAATGTGCATGTAATAAGTAACTGTGATACATAGTATGTACATTTGAAGAGCTTGCTCACTTTATTTTGAAAGAATCTGTAAGATTAACAATGTTCTTCATAAAGATTTTTTTCCAATACCTATCAACCCCTCAAATCTACTTTCTCCATCCTAATCTGTCTGTAAATGCACACCCTACACACATATGCAGGAATTCATAATGTTTTTAATGACCATTGAGGATTTTTGAAAACATCAAGGTTTTTATGTAAATACATTGTACTTTATAAAGTTGGCACATTAGAACTACGAGTTAGAGAATTTACAAGGGATGAACAAAATAACAAAAACACCATGAAACAAGACTTCCTTTAGAAGCTCTGATTGGCTAACTGACATCATTTGAGCTAATAGGAGGTGCAGCTGTGGATGTATTTTAAGGCCAACCTTCAAACTCGGTAGCTCGTTGTTTGATATCAAGAGAAAATCAAAAGAAATCAGCCAAGAAAACTGTGGACCTCCACAAGTCTGGTTCATCATTGGGAGTAATTTCCAACCCCTGAAGGTACCAAGTTATACACAAGTATAAAAACCATGGGACAACGCAGCCATACCGCTCAGGAAGGAGATGCGTTCTGTCTCCTAGAAATGAACATACTTTGGTACAAACAGTACAAATTGATCCCAAAACAACAGCAAAGGACCTTGTGAAGACACTGGAGGAAACAGATACCAAAGTATCTATATCCACAGTAAAACAAGTCCTATGTCGATATAAGCTGCAAGACTGCTCAGCAAGGAAGAAGCAACTGCTCTAAGACCGTTATTAAAAAGACTACGGTTTACAGTTGCACATGGGGACAAACATCTTACATTGTGGAGAAATGCCATCTGGTCTAATGAAACCAAAATTGAACCGTTTGGCCATAATGACCACTGTTAAGTCTGGAGGAAAAAAGGGGGAGGCTTGCAATCCAAAGAACACCATCCCAGCCATGAAGCATGGGATGGCAGCATCATGATGTGGGGGTGCTTTGCTGCAGGAGAGACTGGGCCACTTCATAAAACAGATGGAAGGAAGATTATGTGGATATATTGAAGCAACATCTCAGGACATCAGCCAGGAAGTTAAAGCTTGGTTGCAAATAGATCTTCCAAATAGACAATGACACCAAGCAGACTTCCAAAGTTGTGTCAAAATGGCTTAAAGACAACTAAGTCAAGGTACTGGAGTGGCCACCACAAAGCCCTGACCTCAATCCAATAGAAAGTTTATGGGCAGAACAGAAAAAGTGTGTGTGAGCAAGGTGGCCTTCAAACCTGACTGAGCTGCACCAGTTCTGTATAGAGGAATGGGCTAAAATTCCTGCAACTTACTGTAAGAAGCTTGTGGAAAGCATCCCAATACATCTGACCCAAGTTAAACAATTTCAAGGCAGCACTACCAAATACTAACTGAGTCTATGTAAACTTCTGACCCACTGGCAATGTGATGAAAGAAAAAAAGCACTGACATGATTTGGCTAAGGTGGTATATATATACACCTGTCTCCAACTGTATCACACACACACACACACACACACACACACACACACACACACACACGTGTATTCATCACAATAGTGCCACCAAACAGTTGCAGTGTGAAGATCTGAGCTTGCGGACCTTCATCTTGCTCTGAAATAAATTTGATCTGTGTATCTAAAGATCTGAAGTTGAAGACAAACAGAAGTGCACTCACGATGAAGCCATTGTTGCCTCCGTCCTGACAGTAGAAAAGACTATTGTTGGCCTGGAAGAGGAACAGGCCCGTCTGGGAATGGTAGTCATAGGAGGTGATACCAAAGGCTCCCAAACGTTTACGCTCTCTTAGCAACTCCTCCTCTCGAGAGTAGGCCCCCTGATGTGGTGTAGCCTTCAGAAAACAAATAACAATTCAAATAAGATAATAAGAATAAACTGGAAAAAATGTTTTTTTTGTATGCAAGGTATGTAAGTTTTAGTGTGCTAATATATACAGTCCCATAACTGTGAAACCTTTGACAGAACCACATTTAAATGACCCCCCCCACCCGCCCGCCAACCTTAAGGGATGGCTTATGCGAAATATGCTCCATCAGGAAACGGGGGGGGATCACCTCATTCCTGGTAAACACATACAAAATACACAAAGGAACCTTTGGCAAGAAATAAAAAGGCCGAAGTCAACACAGTGTTTGTTATACTATCATGAGACAATCATATTCTGCTGCCCTGAGCAGGAAAACATGACTGAGGTCAGATGAAAGAAGTACCAAGGAGCAGTATGCAGAAAATAGAAATCATAAGCTGATACAGAGGTTTTTATGTAGCATCATCAATCACCTTACCGAGGTAGTACAACCGATGAGAGTGGGGTCCATTTTCATCCTTCTTCTGCACAAACTGGAAGTCATGGGGGGCCTTGTTGGCAATCATCCCTGAGTACTTCCTGCTACAGTGGATAATGTCACGGAGGCCCTCCCAAGAGTGTTTCTCCACAAAGAACTGAGATGGGACATCCTCCATCTCCACCACTTCTGTGCTGTCCGCTAGGCCGTCCACAGCCGTCATGCTCATTTCCACACAGCTGGATGTTGACATTAGAAAGAATGGACAAGAGGTGCAGACACCCAGATACGCCTTCACTTGTGCAGTCCTTTAATGGAAGTGGTTAAACTGTTTATTCGCCTATTTTTCTTAAGCATCAAAGCAGTTAAACATACACCTTATCATACTGTACCTTTTCCAGATATCTTCTTTATTGTCACAAAGTTTGACCTTCTTGACTCTATGCATTCACTGGTCAACAAGCCTCAATCTGACTCTGTAACAAAGTTAACAGGTTTTTTATTCAAAATTCCTATACAGTTAAAATTACAAATAGTTTCTTATAATGATTTCTCATAATAACAGTAGTACGGTCATATGTCTGTGTACACAAGGCATAAGTACTCGGACTGCAAAAAAATGACTCAGTGTACACACACTATAATGACTCAGTATAATGACTCAGAAACATCGTGCCATGGATTTAAAAAACTTTCAACCAGACTGACAATAAAGGATTTGGTTAAATCTCTCATGTTTTAGTCTTTGGCAGTACAGAAACAAGTTCTACTTCTCCATTTTTGTTGTAGCAGAAGTAAAGGATTCAATCCCCACATTTCTTCCTTGATAGTCTGCATTGGACACAAGATTAGTATGACGCAAATATCTGAGATAATAATCATATTCTTTAACCAACTTTAGTGCCTTTCATATGTTTGGAAGGTTAGTGTTAGGCTGATAAAATACTGTGGTGAGGCACCTTAAAACTGTGTTGTAATAAATACTGAGCTCATAACAAATACACCAACCAAGATATAGCTTAGTTTAAACCCTCGGTGCTCTAAAGGGGTAAATTCAACTGTTTCTTGTAGGCCATGTTAAAATGACATCTTGTACCTACTGATGAGAAATGCATTAGATGCGGACTTAAGAATTGAGATTCCCCCAAATGTAAAGCTGACTATTTAGTTTCCTGTACAAAAGGAAATGCATTACTGGTTGTATTATGCTGAAACCCATGCCCTGAACATTTAACTTTGACTTACTGTAGCATGGCCTCTGTGTTATAATGTAAACTAACATTTAGTTAGTTAAAATGAGAAAAACTGTGCTACAACTTGAAGTGTTACATATAGAGAGGCCCTTTTTGGTTGCCCATTATCCTTTTAACTTTGCAGGCCAATTTTAAGAATGGGGAAGGAGGCAGGCACCGGTACCGTTAATGTTAATGGTTAGCTAACCTACAATAGATCTTTGTTCTCGGGTTTTAACTACTCAGTCACACTGGAGAAAACACTGGCTAGTTCATTTGTGTTACCATTTTAAATGACGTTAACGTTGCAGCTGGCAGTGAATGACGGAGCCGCAAATGATTTGAAAATACCCTTTATTAAGTCGTATCTTGGTGGAAAAAGCTTGATTAGCTACACTTTGACATGACATCTCTCTTCTGTCATTTTCACTTTCAAGCTAACTAGCCGGCTACCGTTAACCTAGCTTAAAAAAACTAGCTAGCCGCTAGCTTATGGTTACTATTTTTCTGTTAAAAACGCTCGCTTAGACGACCGTCCATATAAAATAAACCAAAATTTAAGAAAATACTTACCAATCTGGCCACTCTTTCTTTAACCAAGTTCCAAACTTTATTGGCTTGGTGTCGATAAACAGATTTTGCAACTGCTAAAGGTTGTATCCATGGCCCACTGTGACCACTCACAAAATGTAATTGGCTTCTACTAATTCGGGCAAAGGGGGAACTTTGCTCTAAAGGTGTACACCACCGGTACTTTTTCACGTTCGCACTGCCGTTAAGGAAGCGTCAGCGGTGCAGTGTGAGTTGCCGGACGTCATTTTCCACAGCTCGAGTCCTCCTTCATACGTTTAACTATTTCCCATGCACAAGCTCACATTAACTTCACAAGTATGCTTAACATTTTGTACACCTATCCAGAGTAATCGAGAACGCGTCAAGAAAAAAAAGTGGAAAAACATGACCGGGAAGCTACCAATAAGTTAACCAAACTATATGTAGTATTTTCCAATCAAACCAATGCATCAAATCTACTGCCATGTCTGTACCACTTCTGTGTTTAAAGAAACTTTTTTTCCCCACTCTTAAACACAGTGATCACATTAAATAAATTGCTAAGGCTTTTCAGTACAAAATCATGACTGATATTACCAACAAAGCACAACTGTTATTGTATCACTCAAGATACCACCATGATTTATCAACACTCCAAATGTCAAAGCTCAAGTCTGAGAATACAGAATTTTTAATGAAAAAGAAAGTGAGACAATATATGCAGAGCACCCAGTTTTTTATTTTTTATTTATACAAAGAACACAGTCTCTACTTCAGAGGGATGAAACGAGAAGAGTGTGTAGCTCCAATACCGGGACGACCATGCTTGACTGGTTTGTAGGTGATGGAGAACTCACCCAGGTAGTGGCCACACATCTCAGGCTGTGGACAGAACAAGCAGTGTTATGTTAGAGATGAGACAAATGCATTTGTTTGCAACAGTAAATGCACAAAACACTTAAGTAGGAGATGATACAGGTAAGGAGTACCGGGTAAATCCTATTTAAACTTAATTGTATTTACTTTAAGCCTGATATTGAGAAAAAGTTTAGAAAAAGAAATCTCATTTAAAAGTCAAGTGACGAGAGTGCATGTGACACAAGAAGCAGCCATGCACATACACCAAAATGCAGTGCTTTATTGGATTCTAAGCAAAAACTACATTCTATAAGATTCATTATCATACTGTATAATTTAGGCACTGCTAAAATGGTGTATATCTAAAGTTAGAGCCCAAGAGAAGTTTGAGTCAACCTGCACTGAAAGTTGTCAAAAGCTAGCTTTACTATCCTGCACACTCCTGTAGGCAATAATTCTGGCAGCACTTTGTGCACCTTAAATTTACAAGAAAAACAGTGGTGCTGTCACTGTATGTTTCATGGCCTTGAAAGTTCTGCATACTTCAGTTCTTAGGTTACAGTTTTAGGCCAGGGTTTTTCCTGCTATATGAACACAAATAGGAGTTTAGGCAACCCATTAGAATGAAACAACAAAAACAAGGAAGAATTCTATGTGCTGATAAAAGAATGCATAGACTTTTGACTACATTGTGTTGCCCGCTTTCTTTCACAACTATTTAAGGAAAAAAAAACCCTAAACCAACCCCCTCAGACTGCAACTAAGCCCTCATAAAACCTAGAGAAAATTCTGCAGGCTGTGATGTACATAGGGAAAGTTGACCTTTTTTCCCGTGGGGGCATTTTTGAGTGAAATGAATGGCTCAGAATAAGTACAAGACTGAGAAATTTGCAAATTAATACCATATTCAAGACATAAGCACAATAAGGACCCTCTGCCATTCTTCTACTAGGAAACTAATCACCTCATTAAAGAGTAAATTTATTTTATTGTCATTGTAACATTGTGACACATACAACGAAACTTTGGAGCTGACGGTGCTGGGCTGCTGCGCGCATACGCGCCGCCAGACATGGATACCCATTATGTAATGTCAATTTGTGACATTTCTTCTTTGACTACAGTAAGTGGTGGTAATCCAAAAAACCCTCAGGTTTACATATCTGCAATCTAACCAGCAGCACCTCACCTTGATTTCAACCTGGTTAAAAGTCTTGCCATTGTACACTCCAACCATGGACCCAACCATTTCAGGCAGGATGACCATGTCTCTCAGATGGGTCTTCACCACCTCTGGTTTCTCCATGGGGGGAGCCTCTTTCTTTGCCTTACGCAAGCGCTTCAGGAGGGACTGCTGCTTGCGGCGCAGACCACGGTTCAGCCGCCTCCTCTGGCGGGCGCAGTACAGCTGCATCAGCTGTTCACTATAGAGGGAGAGACAACACTGATGTCATTGAAAAGCCATTTCCAGATAGGATGCAGTGGGCGCTGTGCTCTGCCATCAAACCTATTCATGTTTGTGTTGCACGGCGCAAGAACACATCAGTGCTGTGCCGAACTGAGCGCAGCGCAAGGTCATTTTTGCCGTTTCTGCGCACAGCACTGAAGTAAAAAAAAAAAAAGGTTTAACTTGGGTGCAGCGCTCTGTGACGACACCTCAATGCATGTGATTGCAGAGAAGCCGACAGACCACAAAGAAAACGAAGAAGAAGATGATTTTGCCGGATGCACACCCTCTTATTTGCTGCAGCTCGTCTCCTCCTCATCATCATTTCAGCTAAAGCCAGAACTTTCTGCTGACATGTAGATAGATACATCATGCATCCAAGTACACTGCGTGACAAATTTAATATCTGCCAACCACCTCATAGAAAGCTTTTTGGTCACCTAGCAGCTGGTGGCCAATGCAATTTGTGCATGCGCCCGCCACGTCCAATCTGAAAACAGCTAAACACCTGATGACCTCTGACAATGTTTGTCTGTCAGATGTAGAAACACAGTATGGCAATATGGCAGCTGCTGACTAAACAAGAAATACTCATTTTATTTAAACCAAGAAATGCAATTCCTGTTACACTTAAATGGAAAAATAGAAAACAATGTGCTAGTTCTTGCAAATTCGTATTCACTCAACATCAAATTGAACAAAGCACTTTCAGTGGCAGTGCAGTCGCCATTCAGTACAAGACTTGCAGATCAGTATATCTTTGTTCATACTTGAAAAGTCAAGGTTAAATATGTTTAGAAGTGGACATGTCATTATTATCTGTGCCATCACTGGAAAACACAACACAGGCAGAGGTACCAGTAAGTTTCAAAAGGTCAATGACAAAAGTCACTGCTTAAATAAAAAGCAATCAGGCTTACCACTCAAAAAAAAAAAAAAAAAAACGCAAAATTAAAATATGTCAACACTTGCAGGACCCGAATTTTAAAAGTTTACAAGGAATCCTCAAAACCCTTAGGACATGTTTTCCAAGGAACTGTGTTCAATCAACACGACTGTGCAACATGCCAAAGCGTGACACTTTTCCAGCAAATGAAACTATGGTAACGTTACAACTGGCCGCAATACAGCATCAGCTGCTCAGCCTCATTAATGTCACTTACTAGGACATGTCCAGAAGCTGGTCCAGGTCCACACCTCTATAGGTGAACTTCCTGAAGGTACGCTTTTTCTTGATCTCGGCATCCGCCTAGAAAAAACATCACTCTCGTCAGCAGCAATATATAAGCTCTATTGTTAGCATTTACATTTGAATACATATACTAAACATCAACTAGTCTCAAAGCCACTGTTACACCTACGACGTTTATTTACTATCGCACAAGAACGGCAACTTTTTACAGACTGTAACAGGCCAACATGTTAGCTTAGCCACAGACGGCCATTGCTCAGGGTAATAACGAGTTAAGAAACATTTTATTTTGCATTTTGAGCAATGATTTTCTGCTGAATGGCCACTGAATGTCGGCTACTCTCGGATGATATAACTAGCTATTATGATAAGTAATATAGCGCTCAGATGGATATAGATAATATTTTGATAGTATCAGGATCAGTTGAATACCCACCATATTGCCCGATGTTCCGGAGGAAAAGAACGGCCAGAAGTCTCGTTAGGTCTAATATCGCGCGATTTAAGACGAACATCCGGTGTATTTTCTGGCGTTAGTATCTTCTGCAAACAGTAGATGGTGCAGTTATGCCATACCAAGTTATGGTTTATTATTCGTTAAAAATTAAATTAATTCGTTAAAAATCAAAATTGAACCCAGTCTTAGTTTTACATACTAGGAGTAGAGGAAAAACTAGACCTAAAAAATAGTACTAGCGCATGAATGGTTTGTTTGGTTTTTGAGAGACATGTAGCCTACTAAATAAAACCATAATTTGTAAATTGTAAGTAGCCTACAATTTTGAGGTACCTAGTACTTTACTCTTTTCCATTTGATCACCACTAGAATAGGCTACTTAGAGAGAAATATACTTTTTACTGCACTGCATTTGACAGTTACTTTCAGATTAGAATGGTGGCAACTATGTGATAATGACAGTGGATTGTTTAATGTATTGTTTGTCTGCTATAAAATTCTGCCATAGTTTCATTAAAAGAAATGTAACCATTAGTTATCTAATGACACCCCAAAATAATCTTGTGGAGGCCTGGTACTTAGGTTGGGAACCAGTGAACTACCTAAGTGTATAAAAGTAGTTAGCTATAACAGATTTTTCAATATTTACAATCTAATGACATATGTAACAGATCAGCAGTTGTGCAAGTGCACTGCACATTTAGGCTTCTCTATCTTTACTTAAGTAAATTGAAGTAGTTGTAATCCATTTTTACATTATGTTGGTACTCGTACTTGAGTAAAAGATGTTAATATTTCTTCCACCAATGTATATTTACTGAAGTATGAGAGCTTAGTTGAGTGTCTTTATTTTGAGACACACTACCACATTTCAGATAAAATTGTAATATGACTATATGGTATTTAACAGACCCTTGTGTCAGAACTTGTGGCTTGAGGTTAAAGGTAACACATTCTTTTGAATGCTTTCATGAACAATAATGATAAGGACCTCTGTTTTAATATCACTTAGCTAGGGAGATTTTGGGACATCCATATAGTAAGCACGATTACATAGTTTGAAAGCTGGACTTGAATTTATAATGACGTTTGTAATGATGTTGTAATAAAGTGGTTTTCTTTTTTCAGATTACTGCTGTTAAAGATTTTCAGTGTCCTTTGGTTTAAAGGACTGATAACTGTGGAAAGACTATTCTCAGAATTTCCTCATGGGGACTGATAATCTATACAATCAATATGGAAAGTATTCAGACCCTTTCAAGTTTTACATATTTTGTTATGTTTCAGACTCATGCTACAATGGATTCATTTCAGTTTTTTCCTCATCGATCTACACAAAATACTCCACAATGATAAAGCAAAAATAGGTTTTTAAATTTATTAAAAATAAAATACTGAAATATCCAATTTACACAAGTATTCAGAACCCTTGTTACAATACAGTACTTGCAATTGAGCTCTAGTGTATCCTCCTCCTATCAATGGTCGAGATGCTTCCACAGCTTGATTAGAGTCCCCTTGTGCCTAATTTAATGCACTGGATAGAATCAGGAAAGGCACACACCTGTTTGTACAAAGTCTCACAGCTGATGGTGTAAAACAAAGTCATGAGGTTGAGAGAACTGTCCACAGACCCACGAGACAGGATTGTGTAAAGACACAGATCTGGGGAAGGATACAAGAACACTTCTGCAGCATTGAAAGTGCCCAAGAGCACGGTAGCCTCCATCATTGTCTCTGGAAGAGATTTAAACCACCACCAGTCTTCACAGATCTGGTCACCCAGCCAAACTGAACAATCGGGGAATCAGGGCCTTGGATGCAGAAAAATATAAAGCAACTCTGAATGAAAACCTTCTCCAGAGTGCTCAAGGCTGGGGCAAAGGTTTAGATTTAACAAGACAACAACCCGAAGCATACCGCCAAGAAAACACAGCAGTGTCTTCAGGAAAGCTCTGTGAAAGTCCTGGAGTGGCCCAGCCATAGTCTGGACCTGAACACAATAGAGCGTCTCTGGAGAGACCTGAAAACCATCCAACCTGGTTGACCTTGAACAATTCATCCAAGAAGAATGGAAGAAAACTCCAAAAGAAAGATGCTGAGCTTGCAGCTTCATTCTCAAGAGGAATTGAGGCTGGTGATGTTGCCAAAGGTACTTTAAACAAGTACTAAGTGAAGGGTCTGAATACTGATGTAAATGGGATATTTCAGTCTTTTATTTTTAAGACATTTTCAAAACTGTCAAAAAGCCTGTTCTCTCTTCATCACTGTGGCATATTGTTTGTAGATTGATGAGAAAAAAAATTAATAAATTTTGAGTCTGAAATATAAAATATGGAAAACTGTGTTGCCCGCTTTCTTTCACATCCATTTAAGAAAACAAAAAAACCTAAACCAACCCCCTCAGACTGCAACTAAGCCCTCATAAAGCCTAGAGAAAATCCTGCAGGCTGTGATGTACATAGGGAAAGTTTACCTTTTTTCCCATGGGGGCATTTACAAATGCATACCATTTTAAAACTTCTTGGTATTTAGCCAATGTTAAGTGGAACTTAACATTGTTCTCGAGTGGAAAAGCCAAAGCTAACTTGAGACATGGAATAAATGAATCAGAACTATTTCCATGGCTACATACTACTAGAAGGGAAGAGAGAAAATGTTATTTATAAGGTGAACCAACCTTTATATAGTGCATGTCTGGTTTATGGAGGCTTTGCAGTATTCTACAGTAGTGTGCAGTAATGTAGTAATTTTGCAACCTTGTGCACTAAAAGCTAGTTGTTTCACAACATTTCCCATCTTTTAACACACCACCCAAGTCTAGTTCATTATCTCATTTCGTGTCATTTCTTAAACTCTTCTCACATTCTTGTTACTTAACAGCTAACAATTCAAAGCATCTGCTGACTAAGGAGTTAGTCACAGGCCTGTCCTTTTGTTACATTTGTTTTAAAACAAAGCACACCACCACGATATAATGAATACACATCTTTATTACATCATATTCAATACACATCATATTCACAAATCATTTGACTTCCCCCCATTGGCATAAGAATTATTCCAGAGGGGAAAGTAAACTCATATACCAAATGTTATTCTGATTCTAGGTACAAAACAGCCCCTGTTCAAATCACAATTATGCATAAATAATAATAATCAAATAGTCATAATTGGTTTGCATATCAACCAATATTTAAGATTCACTTAAACATTATTCACTGACACAAAAGAATCCAGTATTCTTACTTGGAATGTTCCAAACTTCACTTGAGTATTACTTTATCCACTCCTCCACTTCACTGTATTCAATCTAAAGAAAACAAGCCCAACTCCAGCTGGAGCGGTTAAATAAACAGAGGAAATTTTTCCTCCATGAAAGACAGAAAAAAAAAGACAAGACTTTGTTCCTTAAAGAAAAAAAAAGTTGTTTTCTTCTTTATATGTCAATGACCAATACTGAAGGGCTGAAGATGATGCTGAACAAACAAATGCACATCCACAGGATTACAGAAAGTAATTGTTTACACAGATGAAACATTTGGGTATTTTGATGAAAATTGTGGGGTTTTTTTTGTTTTGTTTTTTTCTATGAGACTCCCTAATGTTTCACTTTCAATTTCATAGTGCTGTTAGGGACTTAGGGATCTTCCTTAATGTAACTAATGAGTCAGCAAAAATCGGGGGGTGGTTTAGTGATATATATTTTTTTCCCTTTAGAAAAAGAAAAAAAATATCCCTGGACAAAAAGGACTACCTAAGCCCAAAAAACTGCCTTTTGTGGTCACTTTAAATGTTTGTTTTTTTTTAAGTCACAAATATAGTTCATTGTAATGTGTAACATTGGTTTTGCACAAGTAGGGGTAAGAACATTTTATACAATACTAAAAGAATGTGGCCTAAAAAAAAAAAAAAAGTACCACATACTCTGGATATAAAAATAACCCCCCTGCCATGATGTATTCTTGCAGAACATTCTTCTTCCTAGTAATCTGTCCTGTCATGGTACCCGTGCTCTTCTTCCTGGTAACCCTGGTAACCCTCATCTTGGTAATCTGGGATGAAGTCTTGGGCACCGCCTGCCCCACTCTGATCATTTCCAACCTCTCCACCTTTAGGGCAGTACTTAGCGTCGTAGATCTGGCGCCCCAGGCCAAAGTTTTGGCCACTTTGGTTGGCTCCATGGGCGTATCCCATCTGGAGGGACATGGTACTGTTGTCGCACTTGTCTGTGCCCAGCTTTTGGTCATAAATGGCACGTCTTGTCCCTGGAGCAGTCATCCCAGCCTGTAGTAGATGCAAAGGAATAAGAATACATTTAAAGCTACAGAATGCAACTTCAGATAGCACTAGCATGAAACACCAAATCAATCCACTCCATCCAGCACTCCCTCTCCACTACACTCCATCACACTCTGCTTAGCTCTTCAGATGCTTGTTGTTATGAAATGACAATGAGAATGCAACAAAACTTACTGATCAAGCAGAAATAATTGAAAATCTCATTGTTAAGAGGTCAATCCATCTCAAAACCTTTTAGAAGCTAATATCTCTGCACTGCTGTTCAATGAGTCTGGGTCACAGGAGGCTTTGACAGCACCTTTCCACATTAAGACAAGTTTTGGAGGAGTTTTCTACAACAAAAATATTTGAAAAATTTATACTGTGGCTTTAGTTTACTTTCATTTTTTTAGTGTTATAATAGATAATATAATTATTTTTCCTGTATGGCTGTTAAAGTGCTGATTTCACTCAGCCTATTTTCCCTTATACAAAGTCCCAGAGTTCAGTTTTCTACAAGCCTAAACATGACATGCTTACAGCAATGGAAAGACCGGGGAATAAGTAAAGCCTTGAGACTTGTTTACACTGCAGTCCTACAACACCGAACGTAGGACAAGCTGGGACTGTGTTGCAGTACCTGGCTTGCCCCCCTGTTGGTTCCCATTTGCAGACCGATGGTTGTGTTGTCCATTGGGGGCTGGATTTGAACTTTAGGGTCATATAAATGCCTCCTGGTGCCATATGCATTCATACCTGCCTGACTGGCACACTTGTTGGTCCCCATCTGGAGGAGAGAGAGAGAGAGAGAGAGAGAGAAAAAAAACAAAACTTTATACTTATCAAAAGACTTCTAGAAAAAAAAACTTGCTGCACAATATCAGTGTATTTTCATAATTTTAAACAAGTGTGAGTGATGTTTATACAATCACAACACCAGGCACACATATGCTTTCAGCATTTCAGTCAGTAAACACTAAGTTGTAGTGCAGGTTCCGCCCACTGTTTAGGCAGCACTCATATCTACAGACATCTTTCTTGGCGCTGGAAACAATAACAAAACAAGAGGCTTAAAGGGTGTGAGAACAATGATAAACTCATAAACACGAGTATGCCATACTTGGCATGAGATCATGACAAAGTCTGGTTTCACATGCAGTAGTGAGCTTGGCTGACCAAGCATGTGACGTGACTCACCTCTGCCAATACCAGCCAAAGACATCACATCAGTAAGCTGTCAATGTACTTCTTGAGTGGTACCCTCTCCTCCCTTTTTGCTGGTTTGATTAGTTTCAGATCTCAAACTCTCCACATTTTAAACCCGCTCACTCAGGAGCCTCCAAACAAACTATACCTGCAGGCCGATGACGCAATGTCCAGCCTTCATCTTCTCCTCATCAAACATCCTCTCCTGCTTGTCGGCATACTTCACCCCGATGTCCATCCGCGACTGGCAGCCCTTGGTCTTGGCCTGAGAGAGAATACAGAATAGGTTGTCACAGTGAATCGAATCCCACACCACGACAACAATTTCCTGTGACAGGGATGACGAAAAATATTACTCCTAATGCCAGAGTCTGGATTTTGAGGACTCACCATGCCAGCCAGAGCGAGCAGCGTTGTCTGAACCTGGGTCATGTTGCCGCTCTCAAACAGGTCATTGGCTTCAAAGATGTCATGAGGCTTCAGGCCGTACTCTGTGATGGCTTTGATGAAGTTGGTCAGGTTCTCCAGCTAAAGCCACACCAATTTAAACAGTGTTAGATTTAGAAAGACAGATGTGACCATTTCTGTTTGCATACCATTGCACTCTTATTTGTAAAAACACTTTGTAATCTCAAATACGGGAGTGTGTTTGCAGTGACTCGTTACACCTCGGAAAAGAAGCTTACAACACTGCTGACTTGCAAGTGTAACCATGAGCTGGCATGATTCAGTGAGCTGGCAGAAAAACACAATAGCACAGGGGAGTATTTGTTCACTAGGTACAAAAGAGAGTCTCTAACGGCATGCAACATCATCATTTCCATTAATGGACTATTGCTATATAAAAAAAATTTTTAAAAGGCAGAGAGAAAAACTGCTGCCACACCCTGAGTTAGTTAAAAAGTATGCGTCATCCATTATCTCACCTGGTGCCAGTTCAGTGCCGACTTGTTGATCTTTTTCACTGAGCCTGGTTGTAGTTTGTTGATAAGTCTGATAGAAGAGCAGAAAGAAATGGGGCAAAAATCATTTGGTTTTCCAAACCCCTGTACATAAAGTAACACGGAATCAAACAGGCAATATGTGATCTCTGCTTACTCGCACAGAATGACTCCATTCTTCAGGCCTTTCTGAAAGTCAGGGCCTATGGAAGAGCCAGTGATTTCTTCGATCCAAATCCTCAGCTCCTCCTCTTTCTGAGGGTCATACTTCTGTGCAATCTGGTTGGGTAGAAAGGTCAAAGGTCACATGTGATTCACCAGAAGCTACAACAGCCAGTCTGTGATTTGTTAAGCAGGAAATACATTTCTAGAATTCAGTCCTTTTTGTTCTTTCTTGCCCTTACAACTTAAATACACCGATAACCGAGCTCTGTAATAGGAACAGAGCTATAGATATTCACATATCACATGCCAACATTTGTCCTCAAAAGTGTATTGTGACTGCTTGTAATCATGTTTCATGGTCACCCTAGAGAAGTGCCCGGTCTGTCTTATTAGGATATAAACAGAGGTGATGCTGACATGACCCAACGCACACGCATGCGGATATCCTGTTTGGTGAACTGCTAAATCCCTTCCTAAAGCAAGGATGGCAGTTGCTGAAAAATAGCAGCCTGGCACAAAGCCAGACTTTCTAGAGAGGAGAGTGATTTTGAGGTGTTACTTTGATACAAGTGTGAAACATGCTGCACTGGCTCCAAAAGAGGCCATTCAGGAGAAGAGTTACCATCATCTAAACAACTCTTCCAATGTGCTGTGTAACAAACTAGAAAGCAGAAATGAAATGCTAGTAAACATGAAGCGGGTAAACATTTTCTTCTGTTTCAGTGAAGGACAAGGTGTCGAATGACAAGCAGCACACTACGGGCTCCCTCTGTTCCAGAAGGCAAGAAGATCCTAAACTGCAGTGTAAAGTGCTATATAAACAAAGTTAGCCACACAGCTGGTTGTACTCTAAAGGAAATTTTGTTCTAATTACATTTCCTTCATCCAGTTATCCACATATAAAAGCAACACTGCTATTTCAAATTGCCCACAAAGAATCCTACAGATGCAATTTGCAGACAGAGTGAACACAAGGAATTTAGCCCTTAGTGCTTGGATTAAAGAGCTGAATGAAGCAGCAAGGGCATCAGACTGTGTGTGGATCCAATAAATGAACAGGAGGGTGGTCCCCAGGCATCTCTTCAGTCCCCCTTTCAAGGACACCACCAGTCGGAGACAGAGGAAATCTGTGTGTTTTCTTTATGTTCGGCACATGTTCTTCTGCAGAGATTTAGGGAGGGGACATAACCCTCTCCTCCATACAAGGCCAAAGCCAAAGAATGCAGGTGGGGGTCACAATGGAGGGTGAGTTAAAGAAAGTGATATGTGTCAAAAAGACTGAGCAAATCTAAGGACATCTGTGGCAGATGAGCTGCAACTTAAACTACCCTTTCCTTTTTTAGTGAGAAAGAGGAACAAAGTTGAAAGCTAGCAAATTAATGGTATTACACAGTAGCAATAGACACTTCCCCTGTATTCAAATAAATAAAAAGTTCTCAAAGTTATGCAGCTCGGTGTGAAACAAATAACTTCATCGGGAAATTCTTCTCCAACATCAGGCCTGGTATTTTAAATGGATCCGGATGTGCAAAGATCTGCAAATAAAACACGCTGCTTTCCTTATCAAGGCCGCACTCAAAAAGAAAATTACACATTGCCAGAAAAGCAGGGTCAGTTTGGAGAGTCTGTGAGAATTAGTCACACGATGCCCTAGTTTTAAAAACCAGGTGAAATCTGACTCCTCGCACTGATCTGACTTTATTCGAAAGAGGCAAAATGTAACTGTGAAAACCAGCACGATACCACAAAGGGAGGAGCAGGAAACTATTCTTGGCATTTCAAATGAGCAAAGACAGGAAAGAAGCGCAGCATCGAGGTATAATGGCTTTCAGCCCACAGACTAATGGGCGAATTTGCGGGACAACGCCGGGCACAGGGAAGAGACAGAGCTGGAAACAGGGATAACAATTTTTCCACAACGACACACTTCATTGCCAAGAGGGCCAACGCCCATAGTCTGCATTTAAGTTAGCCGCCTGCACGGGAACACTGAAATTTAGCTTCTCAAACACTTTTTCAAACTAAATCTCTACCGACACTGTCTCTCCATCCACCTCTTACTTAACCGGGGCGTGCTCATCAAAATGGAGGCCAGGTGACTCGGGGAGAGGCGTCAAGCTGTGAGTGGACGACGGGAGGAAAGTCAGTACAACTCACTTTATATGATATATAAATGTGTACACCTACCTTGTTTTTGACTTCCGCGGATAATCCGTAGGCAGGACCTTTGTTAAAAGCCATTGTCAAAGAGTCGTGATTTTTTTGTGGCGATAAAAAGAAAACTACTCGAGAACAAAAACTGCGCTAAATTATCTTTAACTTTCTCCCCCAATGAAACCTCAGAGTGAACTGAATACTTCCTTTCTCTTTTACGGCCACCAATTACAGCGCTCCCACGGTTTCTACCAAAGAGATTACATTCAAGAGTCAAGATAGTTCACTGCGAATCCGGAGCAATGTAGTAGCGCGTTAGCTCGAGGGTGCTTCTTGTATGAGTATCACCTGTTAAAAAAACATTTAATGAATATTCAACACAAGGATTTAACATGTTAGAACGTAACATGAAACAGGAGCATAATGCTGTGTTTTTACACAGGCTAACTCAACAAAGCCACTTAGGATGTACAGTTGAAGACCCTTATCTGATGAGGGGACCACACGGTCTAATATTGGCTTTACATTTTAATTTTAAAACGGAAGTGTCAGGGGGCTCAGCACTATGCCATAAATGTATTACCATTTAAATTTTTAATTTTTCTTGTCAAGCTTGTAGCCCAACATTGAATAGCTTTCACATCATCTTCAAAACATCAGGTAGCCTATATAATCAGTGAATATTGTCAATATTGACGATGCCTGTGTCATGACATGCTAAAAACACAGCTATAAATCACCTAGCTAGCCTTATGGAGCCCCCCTCAGAACAGTAGACCTTGTGTAAACCAGTACATTCCCATTATAAAAACATTTGCGCTCCAGCAAGTACGGTAGTCCGCAGATAGGAGTCCTCTTGGTACTCGGTTCCTCCTTTGGCTGTGCGCTTCTTTAATCGATCCTAGGCTCCACCTTTCCCTTTCTCTTCCTTTAGGTCGCGATTGATATCAAAAACTCCTTATAAGGAGGGAAACTTCCCAAATTCCTAAATGGTGGGAGTGATCCAGAGGTCCCACCCTGCATACCAGACGTGCAGCGGACCAGACAAATTGTCGCACTTTTTCGAGTCACAGACGATTAAAAAAGTTTTGAGGAAGGAAACTTGGCAAAATGACCTACTGAGGTGACGTAATGTCCATGTTATGTGGTTCCTAGATAACAGACATCTTCTCTTGGCTTGCCAGGATTTGTAAAACTGGTCCAGAATAACATCTGATGGTTCTAAAGTGAATGTAGAACAACAGTTAGCACGACAGAACTGCTTCCTTCTGTACAAGTTAATGAAACAGAATATATTAGTATATAATATAGGCCTTTTCTGGGAATGAACATTTAGTTTAAAACTCCTATAACGTTTACTTTCAGTTAAATATTACGGATTCTTCTGAATGTGAACCCCCCCCCCAACTTATATTTTGTAACAGGAAATACTCCCTGTGACACTGTGACCCAGTTGTTTTCTAGACCAGCCATAATCTAGTTTTGGACAATAGTGTTATTGTTCAAGATAGGAAAATGAAGCTGGACATAAGATGCTGCTAAATACCTTGAAAAATAAAGTTTGCTTCAGCTAGTCTTGTTCAACAGAACATTTTAGCAGCTTCTTGTCAAAAAGCTGGATCTTATTTTGAGTCAAACGTGTTCACCTTTGGTGGGGATTGAGAGGCTAAACACATGGCAGTTCCAGTTCCTGAGATGTAAGGTTTCAGCCTCTTTGTCACATTAAACAGAAATTTTATTTATTTTTTCTTGTTGAACAAAAAATGCTAATTGAATACACAGTGTTGGGCTCTGGGAAATTATAATTGGTATTTTCAGTATTCACTATATCTTATAGACAAAGCAATTGATGGGTTTAAGACAATAATCAGATTATTCAATGATGAAAATTATGACTGCTTAATGACATCATCAGCAGATTGCCATGAATTGCACAACCTCAACCCAGCAGTGTTCTGGCTGAATTTGAACCCCTCATTATACATGCTGGCTTGTTCTACTCAAAGGATGGGAAGTGAAATCTTGCAATGGCAATAATGACGCAAATCCAGGTCTGTCTCCTCATAAACACAGCTGTATTTCTCAACCTCTATATGGCAGGTGATTACATTATATAGGTGATCAGAAGGCTGATTCAGAGTAGACACATCTAAGGAGGAGAACTACTCATCCTGACGTCTGTGACGAGATTACTTCAGCTCACCAAGTCATCAGGAGTGACATGACTATGATGCCCCTGACCCTATCAGACATGTAGGGACCTGTTTGTTATCTCTGCTGAGGCTAACAGTGCTACTGAAAACGTCACTTTAGTACACACAAGCCCATTTCTTTACCGGAGTTAACAATTCCAGGCATAGATATATATAAAAAAAAAAACTGAAAATGACAGTTTTTTTTATGGGGTCATTACAGTCCTAAAACAAGTACAGGGCTGACCAGTTCTCACCGAAAAAATTCCTCGTACCATCCTACTCTTACATCATATATGAATGCTGACAAAAGACAACGTGCACCCCCACATGGATGAACTGGGTAAGTGCAACAGATTACAGCATAATGCAATGAGGGTCAAAACAAAAGGCACAAGTGTGCAGGACTCCAACTGACCGTTTAGTTTACATGGGACAAATATTCAGGGCTGGTGACAAGAGTTAAACAGTGGCAATGTAAAAGACCTGCAAGTCAGTTGACTGAGCTGAAGATTTAGATCATTTTATTTTTCAAATAATTGAGAGATGTTAAACACAGAACAAAACAACATGCCCCAGTCAAAACTCCAGAAAACAGATTCTTGTCGACCAGTTGTAGCACTTTTCCTTTATTGCTGCTGTGTTGCTGTGCAGTTTCTCATTGTCTGCAGCTTCACCCTTGCTAAATCAGCGTATACAAAAAAAGTGAACCGAAATGGTGCATATTCCAGCGTCATGTTGATCACAGGATTTGGAATTCTCACACATAAACCCAGCTCTGTGGACAAACATGTTTTATGTGGAAGCAAATCCAGATTAACCATTTTACCAAGGCACATTGGTAAGGGATGAATGACTGAAAGAATGAATGGACAGAGAGACTGCGCAGTGGCCAATCTTACATTGTGAGGGAAAAAGTGGTGGTGACTGGTGAGTATAAAGGGAAATCAAAATTAGTTGTCACATGGAAAAATGCCAATATCTGATGCACACAGCTTTCTCTCTCCCTTTTGTTTGTTGCATTTATTGAAGCAAAAGAAATGCTACCTCAAACAGCATCCTAAATGTTTTCTAAAACATCTGAAATAACTTTAAATATGTTTGAAACTTTGAATAAACTATGGACACCGTAACAAGTGAGAGCATCAGTTACTATTCACACTTGAATTAATTGATGAAATGCCAACAAGTTTTCAATGTATGTACAAGTGCATAAGAAGTCTCAGTCCTGTACATTCACAAAGGCTGTTTAACTCAGGAAAATATTGTGAAGGAATTTCAGAAATAATATCTAAAGGAATGGAAACAAAGTGAGTTCTACCATTCAAACATTTGGTTTTGTCTCTCAAATGCAAGGATTGATCTGAACCATCTGACTTGTCATTCAATAATATTTTAAGTTTGGGAGAGAAACAGTGGGTGGCAAAAGTTTTCATTGTAGTAAAATTCAAATTTTAGCACCATAGTATTCTGTTGAAACCGTATTTTTCAAAATATATTTCTTCTTGAGTACTGAGATGGCGCTGACTCATATAAGACATGTGACAAGAAGGAGAGAAAGAGAAAGAAGGGTGGAGTATGGAATGTCGATAACCACATGCATTGGTCAATCTTAAAGACTGACCATACAGAAGCATTTTGTATGCCCCCTTTAATGCTCAAGATTAATCAGACAATGTTGTGATGCAAACAGGAGAAAAACAGAAATCTACAGGCCTTTGAACATGTTTCGAAAAACGCACCATTAATGAACTGGTCAAAAATAAATATATGTATACATGATAAGAACTTTATAATTTACTCTTTATACCTCAGATAAAGCTTCTTGTTGCTGCCAAATATGCTGCAGTAATTCGTGCTCTGGACATGTTCAGCTCTACCTGTGCTAGATGAACTCCATCAGCACCTTTCTGGGCACCAACATGGCGGTCTGGACAGGACAGCTAAACCCCAGCCTTCCTTTAAATTTAACTCTAGAATGTTGTAATTCCTAATTAGAAACTATAAAGTATGAGACGAGGGCAGCATCATCCCAGTGAGCCTGAAACAGGTACACAATTCAAAACCTTAAAAAAATCCCATCATATTACCTTTTGTGGTTGTCTGGGGTAATTCTGTCCTCTCTTTTTTGCGTTCTGTTAATATTATTCTGTCACAGAGCGCTGCAGCTAGGGCCTCATCATTCCTGTGTCTTTCCATTTGAAAAATAAAACAGAAACAGCCCTTGGTATAACAAACTCAACTATTTTTTAATCTTCACTCTTTTTATATCACAATCTAAATAGATTTATCACAGAAAGAGGAAGAGGCATTATGGGGAGTTTAGCAGGCCTGGCTTTTGCCAAACTCACAGTGGACAAACAAAATGTGTATCTTGTCTCTGTGGGGGAGACAAAAAGGAGTTGAAAAGGACAGCAACCTTCTCAAAACCCTCAGTCTAGGTAAACATATGGCAGGATGTTCAGTTTGCTTTCATCCCCATGAGGGTCCAATGATATGCACTCTGTCCAATCATACCAGGTGCCCTTGGTGTCATAGCAACCATTCACCCCCGGCCAATGCCGTGTGTGTATCCTGTCCAGGTCCTCGCCTGTCACCTCTCGGCACACGCCTGGTAAATCCCCTACTGAGCTGTCCGTTTGCAGAACGTGCGTCTTCTTCAACTCTTTAATCTCCTGTTCTTCCCTTTTCAGATATTCTGACATGAAAAAGTGTGCACTAGGAGCCCGGACCCCTGAAGATGTGAGCATATTGCTCTGAAGGTTCAAGTAGGACTGGATGATTTCATTTCTGGATAGCTCCTTCCAGTTTGTCTGGTGAAAAGGGTTAGGGCTAGGCTCTGGAGCTGTGGAAGCTGACTGTTGTACAATGCTTTCAATTTTCTGCCTAGACTCAGCAGGGTCAGGAGTGGGAGCTTCATCTGTTTGAGAAGGTTCTTTATGTACCAGTGGTTTGATCTGACCTGTGACAGGGTCAAATGTTAGTCTGCGTTCTTTTAACCGTACAGGTTTGGTCATGTCTTCTAGTTTCTGACCATCTAAGTTGACAGAATAGTCTCTAGACCTGTACTTCCTCCTTTTATGCTCCAAGTTGGGCACCACTGTCCCGTCTGTGTCATCAGACATAGCCATGGGTCCCTCAGATGTCGGTCTGTGTAGTTCTGAATTCTGCTGGGAGAGAGCGGGTGAAAGGGAGACTGATGGGGATTCCAGTGTTGCAGATATGTCTTGTGATGGGCAATGAGAGGGGACCTCTGACAAACTGGCCCAGTGCCCTGAATACCTAACAGAAGAATGTGGCAGCTTGTCAGCATAAGATGCTTGGGCTGGGGAGGATACAGGCTGAGGAAAAGACAAGGGAGAGTCCCTAGAGGAAGGGCTGGGGACAGGTGTTCCTTTCGGTGCATATGCTGAAGAGCGTTTGGTCATTGTGTCTTGCTTCATGTTCCTTGGACTGGTAGAGACACCACGGGGACTTCTGGCTTGATAATAGCCACCTCCTCCTCCTTCATCCAATCTGGCCTGTTGCTGCATTACAGCAACCTTGATCAAAGAGGAAGTGCTAGGTAGTTTGGCAACACCTGGGGAGCTGGGGCGAGGTTTGACAGCGTTAACTGGAATTCTGTTGATTTTATCATTATCAAGGTGCTCCATTCGAGATCTGTCGGGAGACGGGACTACCTCTTGGTCAGGCAGAGCATCTGGACTACCTGCAATCCCATTAGTGGGTGGTGATGAAACAGAGTTATCATATGAAGACATCTTGGAAATTTTTTCTGGTAAGTGCGCTCCACTGTCTCTGTGCTCAGCCCGGCGCTTGCGGCTGCTTGATTTCTCAGCTTTCGGGGAATATGTGTTGTGAACATCATTTCTGGTTTTGACTTCAGTGACACCCTTCCCTGACACAGAAATATCAGGAGGAGAGGGATCTGTTCTGCCGGGATGAGAACTGCCATTAGTAGACCCAGGGGTACTCGCAGGCACAGTTGGCCCAGGTTCAATCAGCTTTTGCCAATTCCGTAAGAGTTTCTTAGCACGCTTTGCAAGGTCTTCATCCGTGGTCTTCTTCCTTACATCGTTGATCAGTTTTCCTAGTCGAGTTTCCTATATAAACAGTATGTGCGACAGTCAGAAACAAGTAACACAAATTTTGCATGAACCAGCAGCTTCTATATAGTCCACTGCCTTACCTCAAGTGCTTCTTTGGTGATAGGATACTTTTCAAGACAGGCAATTACCTCCAATACAACCACCATATTGCATATCTGTAGGGAGGGCAAACAAACATTTTGTAATACTTCACCTCAACACAATACAAATATTTTGTACTAGCATAAAATCAGACGCATTAAGTGACATTTTTAAACACACTCCTGATATATTACACAAGGCAATGCCACTGACTGTCAGTAACGTGATTAACCATTTCTCCTAAATGGAGGTGATGCTAGAAGCGCTCAAGCATTTTGGACAGACTCAAAGCCGATGAATAGCAGCTGCAACCATGTGTACTAGGGCAGGTTAGCTAGTAAGTTAGCTTAGGAAACACGATCTTGTCCGCCTGTTTTCGAGCTATAGAACAATATTGAAAAGTAAAGATGGTGAAGTGTTAACTCATAAAACCTTCATCACCTTAACCAAAGTGTAGCATGCGAACAAAAAGTCAAACTTGAATTCAACTAAGTTTCTTAACTTAGTTGAATTAAACCTACGTGTGCACTTTATCTTGGTAAAAGTTACCGCTATCATTTAACTAAGTTGAGAAGGAAGGATCCGACTATTTCCTAAGACGAAGCTCTAACATTAGTTAATCATGCTAAGTGTGCTAACGTTAACGACCTCACACTTTATTAATATGGATATTTAGGTGCGAAATGGTGTATAATGAAAACCTGGCTAATTGGTACAACATACAGATTATTTAAAGGTGAAATAAGTAATATCAGGTAACGTTTGCATTTATGTTACTTCATACCGTTCAAACTCGCTTTGGCGTTACAGCTAGGCTAGTAGCTAGCATGCTATGTAAACCAGATAACGCCAGATTACTGTCTGGCCAAGGTAACGCAGCTGCTTAGTTAGCTTACAAACTGTCAGCCGAAGCGCGCAGCGTCTCTCCGCCTTTCGTACCAATTCAGGATGTCGATCCTAACCCAGAACGTAAAACATGCATTTTTAAAAACAAAACAGTTAGGTGACAGCTCTTGGGCGACCTGCCTCATCGAGTTGGTCGGAATGCAGGTAAACAAGCTAATGTTAGCTAGCTAGCCCCGCTAGCTTTAGTGATACTCACATTGCTCTGACTGTCGATGGCCTGCAGCAGCCGGTCCCTCATCTGCTGCGGGGTTGCTGAGACCGTTGTCATTGCCTGTTCGGTGCGATCCGGAGGATGGAGGGAGGAATCCTCCAAAATGAAAACCGAGTGACAACTGTGACTCAAAATCCGCTGCGGTAACACGTCAGGCGTCCGAACAGCATATTTTTCTGTCGCCCGTAAGATAGAGGGCTCCGTTTGTCTCACATGGAGTAGGAAATGTATACGCTGTGTTGACCGTTGGCTGGTACCCGCTCGGCGCTCTAGCAACTCACTACCAGCTGCTGGATGTCTCACCGGCCTCCTGCTGCATGCTGGGATACAGAGTCTGCGCTTTGACGTCGCACGTACACAAGTAAACATCCCTGCTGTACACCTGCACCCCACTGTGGGTATTCCTACATCTATGGGGTATACCCCACTGCTTCCTTTTCACTATAATAAATTCATTTTAAAAGGCATATCAGTGGTATGAATGAACCTCGAATAAAGGTTAATCAGCATTAGGATAAAAATGTCAAAATTGTGGACAGTGTCACAGTTTCCCATAGGAAAAGGTAATACATTCAAATTACCTTCCCAGTCCAAAACTGTGAATTTAGCAGAGAAGGGAAGCAAATCCCCATTTTTGGCATTTTACTTGATAAATGATTTTTTCCATAACTGCATCATTCACTAAATCTCTCTCATACTCATTTGAGGCAAACCTTTAGAGAAATGTTTAATATACACTGCCAGTCAAAGGTATGGTCATATTCAACTGAGTGGGGAAATGTGTTCAACCTTTTGACTGGTAGTGTAGATGTATTTAATCACAACATGTATGTAATATGAATAATTCTATCATTATATTACAGCACTCCACCAGCAGATGGAGCCCACGGTATAAGTAAATAAACGAAAACCTTCCAATTATAATTGTTGCCTTGTGTAGAAAAGAAATCCTACCACCAATCACCTTGCTCCTTGCTTTTGTCATACCCATCCCACATGCAAAATGTCCACTATCAACTCTGCAAAATTGTTAGTGTGGTTAGAGTGGGAGATGCAGGGCAAATGCCGTGCGCAAAGCTGTGGAGTGGGTGAGAAAGTTATGCCAGTTATGGGGGTTGCAATCATCATGCAACTGCTTCTTCAGTTCTTTGTTTGTAATACTTTTTTGCAGCCCACTGAATGATAGTAATGATTAAAGAACTGTCTTTTCTTATTCATATATATTTATTTTTATTTCATTTACTAATATTAATGCAAAGCTACAAAGACAAAAGCCTTCACACAAGAAAAATACATCAGGTACAGTTATACATGTAGCATATTTCATCTTTAATATAGCACACATTTACAGCCAACTTGGATTCTTTTGGTCTGATTTTTAAAATAGAAACGACACAATTTGAAGAACAAGGTTTGAAGCAGTTCGTCTTTTAAAGGGTCAGCTCAAAAAAGTACCAACGTGCCAAGCTGTGTTGCAGAATGTTAGATTTTTGCATATTCTATAAGCATACGGTTTCCTGTTGCTGTGAGTGCACTGTACTGTACTGTAACAGCATAGTGCACCTCTTCACGGCAGTAAAATGCATGTGCTGTGTTAGGAATAGTATCACTGTACTCAGAAACAAAATACATTATATAACAATTTAGCTGCCATTGTATGAGGCTTGAACCAGCAGTAGGCTGTCCTCAAAATGCACACAAAGGATTGAAATGTGGTTAACCCACTGAGCGACTGTACATAACTATGACTCCATTTTATCTTCCTGATTCAGTTTAACATTTTATGTCACAAAGTCAGTATACATATATCTCTTTCTGTATATACAGCCTGAATGTACAGTATCTGCTATTTCTTATATTATTTCTTAGACAAGATTTATAGTAATATTCACTACAATATAGTGTTTGACAGCAGAATTATAAAACATGAGCAAAATTAAATACTTAATTCAAAGCAAAATACAATGTCATTGCATTTTTCCTAGATTTTGTGGAATTCAGTATCATGCAGAAAATAGGTTCCCCAAGTAGTAGACAGGGTCTATCAGTCATATGTTTTTAAGTTATGCTGCAAGAATTTCAGTAATTACGTTCAATGTAAACAATTCCTTGATAAGTTCATAGTTTATATATGAAATAATATAACCCCGTTGAAAAACACAGGAGACAAAGGGATGTTTCAGCAATTAGGAGGATAAAATATCTCTGTATTCTCTCATTTATGGCTGCTTTAAACTTTGGCTTTTTTGGTTTACCTGTGAATTTAACACTAAAAGAAAAAGAAGATACAGTGCTATTGACGGATTTACTATGAAAGTAAATTCAATCAAATCTTAATTGTTACTTTTTTCTTTAAAAAAAACGATGGCATGTAGCTGCTCATGGGGAAATGAAAGTCCGTATATTAAATAAAATGCGTTCAGGTCCTCAAAATGCATATGGATAAAGTCCAAAGGAAGTATAATTAATAGAATGTCAGAAACCCATGAAATTGAAAATATCATTGTGGTCATACTATTGAAATTATCATACTATTGAAATCATCATACTATTGAAATTATATTATTGATTCACTGTTCATTTTAAACAGAAAAACAACTTTGCTAATCTACACTACAAGTGGTTCATATATAGTCTGTCACTCCAGATAGACTATGTAACTCATTTGAAACATATTATGGAGAGAAAAAAGAAACATTGCTCTGTTGTAAACTCTAGTCTCTGTAAACACTGGTGTAACACCAATGGATACCTGAAGGTTGCATAAAAAGGTAGCAGTAACAGGTGACACATCAGTCAGAGCTATCTACTGTAAATGAGCACAACAAAGTTCTAAGAAAAAACAGAAAACAGATCTACAAGGAAGTCGGGCTCACTATAAAGTCTAAGGTCCAGCAGAGAGTATAGAGCCACAATGACATATTGCAGCACAGTACTTCTCAGTGCATTTTTTCCCCACTTTGACATCAAATCACACAACGCACAAAAAAACATTGTTCCTACCATATAGCAATATACAAAGCTAATCTATAGAGTTACCGTGACATAATAAAACTGTGGCTGTTGCACAGAAAATACACACATATTGTATACTGCAGCAGTACCAGACAACAGCTTCTACATGTGCATAAAAGGCTGATTACCATGTTTCTAATGCTTTTAGGCTTCACTTAGCAGTTACATAACCTACACGTGATGCTAAATTAAAAAAAGAAAAAGACAAGTTCACCAAATAAGAAAGACAAAACACTTAGACAAACAAAGCTGATCACACTTAAGGAGATAAAACCCAAGCCATAAACAGGAAAACATGTCCAGAGATTCATGCAGTCACATGATTATTAAAATAGGAGGGGGAAAAGCAAAGGACACTGCATCAACAGTCAGAATCATGATGCATCCAAAACATTAGAATATAACAACTTAAATTCAACTGATTCCATCACATTTGTCTGAACATTTTTCATTTACATTGTGTGAAAACAATGGTGAAATATGCAGGCTCAGAAGGACCTTGACATACATTAATACACATGATGTTGCTTTTTTTAAAGTGTGGAACAGTGACGGTGTCCTAGATAAGAAACTATACTTATCTTATGGGCATTTTAGTAATTTTTCCTGCACTAAATAACAATATGAATTCATTAAAATATCACATCTGGCACAGTATTATGATATATGCCCTGCTAATTATGAATATACTGAGAAATCACAATATACCTGTATATTTACCTCCTTTAATGATAAATGTTTTATTTGGTCATCAGTGATTAGACAAATTCTGGAGTACATTTAGATCTGCTTTCTCAGTACTGCTCTCAGTAGCAGAAAGAGCTGCAACACAGGGACGTGACTGACACACCTCTGATCTCCAAATACAAATGTTTCCCAAAATTTAGGAAAAACTGTGACAGTAGACGGCAAACAAAATATTCACCAATTAAGTAAAAACTGCTTCTTTAAACAAGTTTATTCAAAGACAGGGCAAACGGGGTCCAGTGAAAATAACAGTCTGGGAGGGGGGTTAGTATATGATCTCTCATAAATCAGTGCTTTAAATAAATGCATAAAGTGCAATAATGACATATGGGACACAGCTGTGTGAAACCAAAAACATCCATTCACTGGGAAACTTGCTTTTTAAAGAGCAAATGCATGTATTAACGCAGAACTAAAGGGCACAGATAACACAAGCATGAGGAGGAAACAGATAATCAGTGTTACTCTAATACCAAGCAAACAAACAGTTAAACATAAAACCGTACATTGCATCTCCTCTGTGGGGAGAAAGCCAACAGCTGAATGACAGTTTGGTCCTATAGTACTTACATGTAAAGGCTAGACATGAGAGGCAATGAGGATGACAAGATGCCGACAACACAACTGTACAGATGTGACCTAAATACATTCTCATTGGATCAACAATGCAGTTCTAGTATAGAGGCAATTAAATTGTCTTGAAAAAAATATATATTTAAACTACACTGAGGTCACATCTTTGGGAGTAATTCGGGAGAGTTTCTACGGTACCCTGCACTCACAAAGCCTTTTCTCTCTACACATCATTAGTCTGTGTTCCAAAAGTAACAGCAACATGGCATCGTCGCTGTGCAGCCTGTAAAGACTCCAATGCACACTGGCTTCCTCTTTATAAGGGTTCATTTTATGCGTTTCATTTTACAGTCCTAAATCAATCGCTATAGTTTTGCATAGATACCATTACGCAAAATCTAATCACATTCTGTACTTGTAAAATATAAAACAAAACAAGCCTGTAAACATCTCTTTCACGACACAGAACTCAATCGTTTTAGATTTCTGACTGATAAATGAATATGAACATTGATATAGTAGTGAAAATGGATGATGTGATGGGCAAAGATCAGCACACCTAAAAAGTACAACTACAGTAATGTATCTGTGAACACTGTAGGACAAATCACTTGTAAAACAGTAGAAATTACCAGACAATTAAAAAGTGATTTTTTTTCTCATTTCCATAATAGTCATCTCTGCATGAAAACCAAAATGTCAAGCTATTAAGGCAAAACACGTATGCACAGTGAGTTGTGATTTCATGCATAACGATGACTGCTAATTACTGTGGTAAAAATCGAAACAGCATTTAATAAAAAACAACTTAGGTGGCAAAATAATGACTCATTGTCAAGACTTCAGAGGAAATTCAGAAAAAAAAAATCAAACTGGGTCTGACTCCTGTGACAAATTTAACAGGGATTAGCACAAAATGATTATCTGTACTTAAAGAGAATCACCATCTTGAGGGGTCAAACGCAACAGGTGTTTCCTCTGAGTCATCAGGCTACTCTGTGTTAACAGATGCATTCTATACTGTAGTTTGTTGAGGGGTTGCTCTGCAGTCATACTGTAGTTCTGTTATTCACTGACACAGAATAAGTGTTATATTTTCCTCAAGCTCTTTCAGATGAAACCCAGGCATCTAATATAAAGCAGAACTGGATGTGTCAGTTGCAAAAATAGTGACAACACCATGAACATGATTCACACCATAACTCGGCCGTAAATCATCTTTCCGGTTTTGAAGAGAAGGGAGGCTGGCAGCAGTCTTAAAAGCATTTCAATGCATTTTCCTATAATTAGGTTTCTTTTGAAAGCTCTCTTGTGGGGGTTGATTGGTGTGGAATTGATGCTCTGCACAGACGGGGCCGTTACCAACGCACTCCAGAAGTCTGGGTCTCTTGGTTTTATCAGATGAGAAACCATTGCCCCTGCCCCACCCCCACCCTACCCCCAGAGTAGTATCATTCACACACCTGTGCATGTCGTGCGGTGGTTAAAGCCAATCTAGACGAAACGCATCCTCTGTGGCAGGGTCAGCAAGGACCATGTCCGGGTCGTTGAGCATGTGCAGACCATCAAGCGTCAGTGGGTCGATTTTGAGGTCGTCCAGCGGGAAGTGGGAGTCCACATCGAAGTTGACATTTGTGGACAGTGGACCAGTCAGATCTTTGGGCAGGTTTGGGGGAGACTCTCCACTCACTAAACAGACACCAGGTGGCAAATAAAAAATAGCATTAGTAGTTAAAGGCATCAGCAGGCAGTTACTGATCTCTGGGAGGGGGGAAAATTCCCTGGTTAAAATTAGAAGAAACTCAATGGCAGAAAGAAAAGAAAGACTGCCGAGGAGGCTGGGTGATGATTTGACAATAACTTAGGAGGCCTGACATCTTGACATCTTAATTATACATTTCAGTAAAGAGGCAGTCAACAACAGACACTGCTAATTTTCAAAAACAACTGAAGGGAAAACTCAGTGTGCCTCTGAAATTCTGTTAAAAATCATTTTAATTGGTTTATCCTTAGATTTACAAGGGGTTAAGTTATAAATTAAGTGGCTATTTAGTTGCTGTAACTGCCAATAACCATAAATTTAGCAGTCACACTTACATCGAATGCAGAGCTCATTCAGTCATATTTAGAGATTGTCTTGCAGGAACGGCAGATTAACAACAGCAGGCAATTTAAAGCCAGGTTAAAAATGCATTATAACAATGCAATGAAACAGGTTTTTGTCAAGTGTATAATGCAATAAGTCATTGGAGCAAATATGTTGCTTTATTCTGGGCTGGCATTTTACTGCTGTCCAGTTTAGAGTCTGCAGTTTTCTGCCTCAACATGCCACTTGCACTAAGACCCCGAGGAGCCACATGATATGTCGAAATAGCACCTGTTAGAATGATGTTCGGGATGTTGCCATGGCTACTATAGCCCAGCTGCTGCGAGTCCTGAAGGTTGCACTGGCCACCAGTCAAACCCATCATCAGCGCATGGGAGTAGTTGAGGGTGGGGGTCTGGTTGTACAGGCTGTCGGTACTGATGGGGGTCTCAATCATGTTGAACTGCTCCAACTAGCGATGCAAAGAGATGTCATAACATGTTCTATTGCAGTTGTAGTTAAGATGTCTCACTTTAGACTAAGAGCAGATTGAAAGTAGAACTACACACGAGCATTTAGGCTTTTGTCTAACACAGACCTGTTGTGAGAGAGCACTGGCCTGAATGGAGGGCAGCTGCTGGTCGTAGAAGTCTGCAAAAATGCTGCCCAGTATGGAGTGATGCTGCAACAACAAACAGAGCACACCTGTTTATTAAAATGCAAGTAGACACTCCAAGCACGAGGCTGCAGAGGTTATACAGTTAACATGAAACAGGGAATATGAAAACAACTTTGGAAGAACTGGTAACAATTTTTTTTTAGGTGAGGTGTGCCAATTCACAATCAGAGCCTCCAGCATTCTTTGTACATATGATAGAATGTTTGTGTATAGTTTGCAGAACAGATGCTGTGCACACTTTAATGATTCTGTAATTCAAACATTGACACAGCTTAAATGTGCACAGACAGTAGAAAGGATGGCAAACACAGAAGAAACAATCATGTAATTAACATGTAGTACAGAAGCAACTTCTTCATCCTCAGTGGATGTTTCAAGAAAGACACAGAAACACCTGCTGTTTCAGTAATACATGAAAGCAAAACAAGACCTTACAATAGTTGCAAGATCTCAGTGTTTTCTGTGATATGCATATGGAATAAATCTTAGTTAATGCAGGTTTAAGTAAAAGTATAAAGGTATTAACATCTAAATATACTTAAAACCAAAAGTAAAAGTACTTTACTCATTAGACACAATGGCACAGTTCACATTAATGTATGTTATATTGTTGGATTATAGTTATCAATGCATTGTGTACATCGCATTTAATGTTTCAGCTGGTATAGTTGGAGCTCATTTTAACTACTTTATATGCCTATAAGTTGAAGTAGTTCACATACTGCTATGTAGCTTGTGAAGTTATAACCAGGGATCGGTAAAGTGTTATACTCTATTTTGTTCTATTCATCTTATTTTGAAAACTATCAAATAAATGTAGTGAGTGCAAAGTAAAATATTTTTCTCTAAAATGTAGTGAAGTCAATTACAAATCCTATGAATTAGAACTAAGGACAGTGCACACTCAGTATTGATATATGGAAACCCACCAAATGTCGTAAATCAGTTCACTAAAGATAAAGTCGAGGGAGCCTCACTTTCAAAAGGCAGCTCTTCCCACAGCTTCCTCTGCTGCCAGCTAGCCTTGGTCCTTTAATTATCATGAACCAAACTGAATGAAATTCACATGAAATAAGGGGAATCTTTGAAAATATAATCTCACTCCCCTCATTCATCTTCTGCAAGCTAATTCTCTTGAGGTTTCTCATTTGAATGTTCTCATTGAACCAGCAACAGAAAGTCTCCTATTTCATCGTCGACTCTTAATGTATAAGTAATTGGATCATATTCTCAGCTCGTGCTCCTCCCAGTCCAAATCCAAATTATCTGTGTGTGCTGCAGATGTCCCCACAGGGCAGAGCAGGATAATAAAGCACACAAGCCTTTCAGTTAGGGTACAGCCCATGGACAACCTCAGGACTACAAGTGAACCACTTCAGCTCAGGAAAGAATTGAGCTGGGTCAGCAAACAGCAGGACAAACATGTAGAAATGCACGCACGCACGCACGCACGCACACACACACACACACACAGAATATGTCGTCATCACCACTTGCCACATTCCTCTTTCTCCATCTCTCAAACACACAATGGCACACTATTCAGGTGAAATCCTTATTTCCTGATTATTTTGTTGAGCTTTATACATTTTCAGAAACAGAGCTTAATTCTTTCCAAACGCACTTTGGTACCACCTCTTCACCAGAGGTTGAAATCTCAAATGCTTATACTGACACAGATTAACAGCCCTGCTCCATGTTTACTTTGGGTGTGTTGAGTTTATCTTAAAGCACCGCCCTGTAAGCACAGTTCATTTTGTTGAGATTCAGCCATGGGAATTGTCTGCAGCTTCTCAACAGTACTTGAAAGGCAATTCCCCATTTTTATGTCACCTCACACCCCCCATGCTGGTGCAAAAAAAAACAACAAAAAAAAAACACACACACACATTAAACACAAATATCTGATGAACATAAAAACTCCAGCATAGAGTCTCATGTAGCAGGATTGGGAAAGAAACAGTGACAATGCAATACAAATACCACAGAATCAGCAGAGAACGAAGGTCAGGGACACAGCTACATCACAACACATCGATAACTGAGTGTTTCAAGAGACTGGTGGTCAGATCTGGGCAAATCAGGACCTACTTCAGGCTTTACAGTGGAATGATCATCTGGCATTTTAATCATATCATAATACTGTAAAGTGTGATATACAATTTTATCCAGTTATTTAAATGTTAATAAGGTATTACAAAGTTAAAATTCTCCTAGAACGTTTCCACAGTCATAATTACGATTAATAATAAGGGTGCTGTGTTTGTTGGAAAACTTCCAGTGAAAGAAAATGCCTCTGAATGTCCTGCTATGACATGTTTAAATGGCAGCTGTGTTCCTCTTATTACCATGACTTGGTTCTCACTGTGTAAATGGGTAAGTAAATGATATTTTAACCAACTTTAAGGAAAAATAGCCTGTTTTAATTAGATTAATCTCACTTTTATTCTTGAAGTCAACTGACACGCTTTTCTGTTTTGCTTTGATTTTTTTTTTTTTTTTTTTTTTGCCCAGATCTGCTAAACAATAAAAGCAGCTGTAGGGGTGCAGCCACAGAGTCCTACTCGGCAACCACAGAACTACAATGCAGGGGACGGTGAAGTTTATACAGAGCGAGCCAGCAGCTCATTGGTTCATACGCCCTTACTTGAGGCGAGCCTCCAGGTGAGAAGCCTTGATTGGAGACGGGGGAGGTTGGAGACTGATTGGCAGAGGATCCGACCCTACTGCGGTACTGTTGGAGGGAGGAGGCCTGATACAAGAGGATATGTTCAAGTTACTCACACTGGAGGATGTTCTACTGTTCTACTGAATATGGAGCTTTGCCTTACAGAATCATTTTAGCTGGAAATCATAAAGAGCAGCTGAGTTACCGATTCACTATCGTTAATGGTTGTAACCAAGAACACTAGTATCTAATTGGAACTAATATTAAATTAATTAAAGGATATGAACATAGAAAATGAATCTACGGTGAAGACCATGTACTACAGTACACGTCACTGCATAATTAATACTGAAAGAGATAAGAGAAACTGTAAAGACTGCAGGGAATTAATTAGGAGAGGAAAAATACAGTATTGCCAGCACTCCCAAGCTGAGCAACTACATACTGTAAAACTGGAGGAGAACCAACGCAATAAACCCACTTACAAAGTCAAAGGAAAAATAGCTACACAAACCAAAAATAAAATAATTATGAAATTCTATTCCAATCACAAATTGACTTAGGCAATACGCTACCAGGTGGAAGGAAAAACATCAAAGGTACTATCATAATAAATAACAGAGTAATTATTAAGTAATTCAATTTTAGAAGTGTGTAAAGTAATAATTGCTTATCATAAAAAGCCAGTAAAGCACCAGACTTATCAAAATACTGGTAGCAGGAGAGATAGAAGTGATAAGACAGTTCAAGGTCTCTGGTTCGAGACAGACTACTGCAGTAGACCCGTCTCACTGATAGAGGATGGTATTCTCCATCACAGGTACAGTGTAACTCGAGGCATCGTCCTGAAGCCATCTATGCAAACAAAGCACTACATAATATGAGCTAAAAACTACAAATCGACGCTATGTTAGCTCTAAGCCACAGTCCTACTGTGTTTCCTCACATTGTTTCACTTGAGTCCACACTGTATAAATCTGAGAGGAAGACAATGTAGGCCACTTCTTCTCTGTACTAATCCAAGCACATTCCCACTGCAACAGAAGAAGAGCAGCAAGAGCCAAGATATCAAGGACACAAAGTGCTTTGTAAAAGCATTCAGACTCCTTGATGTTTTGCACATTTTGTTGTGCTTTTTCAAGTGTGAAATCAGGGTTTTTTTCTGTTTTAGTTCTGTGCAAAGTAAAAAAACAACTTGAATTCTAATTGTGTTTAAGGACAAATCTGAAATATGAGAGAAAGCCCAATTGCGCTGTCACACATACATTTATATACACCATACAATTTTGTTTTCTTTTAACATAACTACCATATCACAGAGACTTTCTACAATAAATGCACTCTAGAACAACTTCACATTACAAAAAAAATGTGCACAGTATTTGAATACCTTGACAAGACAGCATGTATCACTAAGACCAACATGCTAATGACACCTGAAAACACATTTAGAGAAATAAGAACTCCGCCAGAGAAAGAACCAGTCATCACCAGCAGCTGCCGTCATAAAACCACACTGACACACTGGTCTGATACAGACAGATGAGTGCACAACTCACTGTGTTTATGTCCACGGTCATGTTGGTCTGTGAGGTTGTCTGGTTGTCTGACGTGGAGCAGGAGTTCACGGAGGATGGCAGCTGAACCAGACCTGTGTGCTGGAAAACAAAGAAGAGAGTCATAAATAGAAACAGATGTAGTTATCAAGTGTTGCTTTATTGTTTTAATATATGTAGTAGGTTTGTCACAGATACAATATGTGCTTTTACAGTATGCCTGCAGAAACAGTATGTAATAAGAATTAGTAGGTCATAAAAGGCCTCGTTTATAGCACCAATCGATTTTGTTGATACTTTCAGTGCAGCTTAATGCGTTTTAACATCCTCATGGTTTTAGTGCACAAACCCTAAGATTTAATTTTGCTTTCTTTCCAAACTGAAATCAATGTAGAGATGCATGTCAGCTGTTGAAGATTTTGCACAACCATTGTCAGAGTGAGTGCTGGATGGAAACTCACTTGCTGGCTGTGGTGGGTCTGGGACGAAGGCTGCTGGTTGAAGAAGGCATACTGGGGCAGCTGCTGCTCGAGGTTCATGTTGTTGATGGCCGCCTGGGAGGAGCACAGGAACTGATAAGGGGTGAGCTTCAAATATTTTATGGAAAATGCACTGATTCCAAAATTTCTAGTGTGCTCATCTGACTGATTTCCCCTCACAGCTTCTGAAACAATAGCATCACTTACTTTACACCTACCTAATGGAAAAAAAAGTTCCCCATGGGAACACCACAAACATATGCTCTTAACTGTAACAGAACAAAAAGTCAGGCTGTACCTGAGAGAGAGAGAGAGGCGGAGATGTTGGGGAGAGCTGCAGGTTCTGGTGCTGGTGGGAGTCTCCTGCGTTAAGAATGAGAGGAACCATGTTGTCCTGCCCAGGCTGCATTTCCATGGTTACTGTGGGCTGAGAGGTGTTCACTCCTACCCAGCACACACAAACAGCATTAAAGAGTTTTCTTAAAAGCACACATATTGTCTGAAACTGCTACCAGAGAGCATTTAAATGAAAAGTCATTCATATAGTACATTTAACTACAAGAAAGCCTAAACATTTACACAGTGTTACCTTGCGTGTTAGCCAGGGTCCGCACGCTGTTGGAGGAGCTGAACGAAGCGGCTGTTGCATCATCTGAGTCGAGCGGAGTAGGCAGCGGAGGAGGGAACTGGATGTTGGTCAGGTCAGGAAGTGAACCACCAGAGTTGTGGGCTGCTGGTTTCAGTGAGGTGGGCAACTGCTGGTCCGGAGATGGGAATATGCTGCAGAAAACAGATTGGTGCAGTGAACTCAGCAGCAACAATGACCTTAATACACTCTGTTAAATGTGATAATGAAGATGAACAGTTTAATGTACTTTCCTGAGCAAGACTTGAAAATATTTTCCAAGACAGAGGACTCCAGAAATATTTGGACTTGGTGTATTTGGCCAGTGGTTCTTTTGCTAATGCTTTGGCTCCACACTCTTCTTACTTTGGCAGTCAAATGACTAAATGAAAATGATGTTTAATTACAGAAAAATGGTTTCAATTTAAAGCTATGTTTTATTCATTTTTGTTCTGTGGGTGTGTGTATATATGCATTTATTTTGAAGTCGCGTTTGTGCACTTGACACCATTTTAGAACAGTGTAGCCACAGCAAACATTATTATTTTGATATGTTAATCCAACTTTAGTAAATGTCTCCTCGGGAAAGCTGTAAAGAGGAAAACCTGTAAAATACTCACTGGATCCCAGGAACTTTGCAGGGCTTGGACCTTGACATGTTCTAAAGAGGGAGACAAATTACAGCTAGGTTTTTTTTCTGATAGTGACAGCTGATAGAAAAACATTTATTCATGCCTAGACATCCCACCTTTTTGCAGTCCCAGTTCTGTTTTTGTCCGTCTTCATCAACCTCTTGTTTAATTGCTTCAGACCCTGGTATAGAAAGGAGAAGAACTAGAGAGATGGGGGGGATCTCCTCAGTCTCTTGGATCTACAGATGTCCAGCCTGTTTGAGCTTATAATAATCACAGCCCACATGTCCTCATTTAATGTGATCAAATAAAGATGATGTTTGTTTTTTTTTAAACTGAAAGAATTAATAAACCTGAAATTATTGCTCTGCCAACTAGTCAAATTCACGGATATGGACAGACATGAGGCCACTGACCTTGACCTCTGACCACCAAAATCTAATCAGTTCATCCTTGAATCCAAGTTGACAACTATGTCAAAATTGAAGAAATTTCACTTTCACGAAACTGGGCTAGACAAACAGATGGATAACCCGAAAACATAATGCCTCCAGCTGTCACCTCCACAAGAACATGAAAATAACCAGAAAGGAGACCAGAACTGTGTCATTAGGAAGGTGGAGAAAATTCAGAGAACAGTGGAAATAACAGATAAAAAAAATCTAAAAAATGACTCAATGGGATTTATACAAATTCAATCAATAATCCACCTTGCACAGCCATTAGCAGTAAAATTCGAGACAATTTAAATGCACCCCGTCTTCTCAGCAGTCATCTTCCTCCTCTGCCTATAAAAAAAACAGACGCTGGAGGGCACTAAACTAAACGGTCAAAATACCACAAAGACTGCCTTACAAAAACGGCCTCGACCATACCACCTACCACCGATAGTAAGAGAAATCCACCGAACAGCCTTGATAAGAACCGATTCATTACAATACTACAATGTGCATCTACTGGATGCATGTGTAGTGCTACAGGTTTACTCATATCTCAACCTAGTGGGCAATATTTAATATATACTGTTTAATTATCATGTTCTTACGTATCTTGACTTAATACAATCAAACTTTAAAATGGCAACTCTATAACGTGCACCTCGTTTTGGCTGGAGCTCCTGTGATCCTCCAGTGAAAGAGGCCTGCTGGGCAGGAGTGAAGGTGCTCTGGTGCAGTGCTGAGTCAGAGTTCGTCCTGTAGCAGAAGGGAAAAATCAGAGTAAACTACTGGGAAATCAAAGAAAGATCTAAATAGTACATATTTAAAGGCAGAGAAAACACATAGCATTCAGCTACAATGTTTTACTCTCCATAAACTGAGGTAACTATTTTATATGTATTCAACTACATGAAATATGTTTGATTTTAATCTAGTATAATCTGAAAGCGATCTTGTCTTTCTGATAGTAACATACATCTATAGTTAATGGGACAATTATGTCTCTGACAGTAATATTTAAACCAACACTTTAAATGGGTGATGATTCAATATGTTTTCACTGTCGGTTGGAATTTTAAAAGCCTTGTGGTGTGTTTCTAACTTCACTTTGAAGTCTTGTATCGTTGAGCTGACCCTGAACTAATTCAATAAAGTGTTGAGTCATAATTCTGAGGGAGGCCATGTGAAGGATTTATTATGTTTTTTAAATACAGTCATGTTTTACCTCCTCCAGCTGGTGTCAGGTGGTGGTGACAAATAAACTGCGCCATATGGACAGCTGTCAATGTGCGATCTCGGGTTAAGAAAATACAGCTGAAGAACGAAAGTCTTGGCAGATTCAACACATCCAAATCTGTGAATTCTTGAACACAAGCAGACATTTAAAAAAATAATAATAATAATTTCACAGTGCTGGTGGTACAGCTATCAAACCAAAATGGGATTTGATTGAGGAATAAGGGACGGTGAACTTCTCATCAGGGTCTCATATTTGTCATCTGCAATACTGACTGGCTCAATGTACGTGCTGCTCATTAGTATTTGGCAAGTGCACATACTTAACTACATATATACAGATTATGTGTCACCACTTGCTGCTGCGATGCAAAAGTGAAGCTAAAATATTGTGAATCATAGACCGTCTATGAGTCCACCCAGACGAGGTCTCATTAGCCAGAACTGAACATAAATAATCGGCAATACCGTGAATTAAGCTTTTAAATGAGATTCAGACCACAAAACAACATAACAGAACTCATCTCAAGAACAGTGCCTCTGCCCAACCTCACGACCCACAGACTCTAAGTGACAGCATTAAAGGATATCTGGCGTCCATGTTTGTCAAAAGATAGGGGTTTTCGGTGTGGTGATGTGATGCGGTTCCGGTCCCGGTAGACCCTGTCCACCAACCCGTGGTGCCGCGTTGATCTGTTTGTGTCCATCCCTGAATTCTGACAAAAAGAAAAAAGTGGAATAATTAGTTTTCACCATTTTTGTTTGTAATCCATCTGCAATATTGGACAGTACTGAATATCAAACACAAGCAAAACTGATTTATTCCTAAACTTTGAAGTCATATATTAAAAGAAAGTACTGCACTAGCTCATAATTGGCTGCAGTTACACTGTCCTTGGCCAACAGAAGACAAACAAGTGTTCTGAGCTCTTGCATCAGATGAGATGAGCATGTAGAACAGGGATGAAAGTTAATAGGCCTCAAGGTTAAAAAGACTACAGAAAATTAGAAAATGTGAAATTAAAAGTAGTATTTAAAAGTATTTCCTTGAGTGACTGTTACATGATTTCCCCTTCAAGGCTCCCAACATCTTCTGTCTACAGAAAAATCCAAATGAATAGTTCACCTAACTTGAGTTTTGCTGGATTATCCGATTCAGCCAGACTCAGTTTTTTCTGTGTCCTTAACAAAATCTAAAAGGTCTTATCATAAAGTCACTAAAATGCATTAACACCCATTACATTTCAATTTTCTTTTTTTCACGTGTGGCAGTATACTGTAAACATTTGTCTGGTGTATGAATGGAAGAGGAAACCATCCACAGCGATACACACAACAAAGGTTTTCTACTCCAGTGCACTGCAGCATCCGCTGGGAGCAAAGGCACAAATACTCCCTACAGGTGTAAAGCTTCAGTACCTTTGGTGCCTAGAAGCTGGGTTTGTTTCCTGAGCGTTTTGGGTGAAAACAGGCAACTTGAACAGCTTCTCCTTTGCCAATACACACCTGGTAGAAAAAACCTACTGCAGACTGTGGGGAGATCTATTTTTTCTACCTTTATCTAGTTTTTTTCTAAACTAAGTACAAAGTATGTTTAATTCCTTTGTAGCAAAGCACTGAACCCAAACAACTGGGACCTCATAGTGTTTCATAGTGTAGCTGCAGGTTGCATTAATATTGTGGAATATAATTTGGCCATGGACATGAGCATAGAGGATATTATAAGAGACTAATCCTAGTACAAATTATATAGTGGTAATATTTACTTTCCAGCATTCAAGACAAATGCATGAGTTATTATTGATTTTCCTGAATGATGAAGAAAACATTAGCAATCACTCACCTGAAAAGGCACTTCGACAGTGCTGTTTCCAATCTGATTAACGTTTGGCAAAGAACCTCCATAGTACTGGCCACGGTTCTGTCCCAGCTGCAAATACTGAGTCTTCTGCAGCTGCAACTGGAAACAGAGCAACACCAGGAAAGACGAGAGGGAATTGTGTGAACCTTTTAGAAAAAAACAAATATGGTCTGCCTTGGTCAAAGCATGTTGGAAATAAACCCAGCAGAGCGCTACAACATGATGTAGTCAGTAATAAGAATGACAGCTCAATGTAAATTTCAGCAGGAGGATTTTTTTAAAAAAAGGGAACATTTATACATCTTTATATTAATTCAACCTTAATTCAGTGCAAGTATTCACAATTGTGTGGTTGCATTATATAGAACAAAAAATACTGAATCTGCCTGATTGACCTGCTATATTTGCAGCAGTCTGAACTGATTAACTAACATGAGAAAAGATGGTACAACACTTAAGGTGGAAGTAAAGCATTTCGGAGTACATCGACAACAGCTGAAATTGCACTCGTGAATTTCCAAAAGCAAATTCCCAAACTAACTCCATGTTCTGTTAAGGAAGAGGACAATCAAACTCTTTTTAACCTCAGCTCGACGGGTACAGAGAAGAGCGAGAAACAGAAACCAGACAGAGGCTGAAAGGGTGAAGGAGGGGACAGGGTGAAAAGGGTGAAACTCTAAACCTGGCGCTTACTTCCCACAGGTCTATGTTTGGCTCAGACAAGAACTTCCTAACACTTCTTTGGCTCAGACAAGAGCTTCCTAACACTTCCTGTCTTCTGTGTGGAATTCCACATTCTTTACAGTAATGTCACAAGGCTTGGGGTGGTCATTTGATGGAGATCTTGTACCTTCTTTTCAGTGAGAGAGCATGCACAATAACAGGACCTACACCTATTTTCACCTGCACTTAGAAAAGAAAATAGGAAGAGTTTTTTCCTCTGTTTGGCCTTTTGGTCAGGCTAAATGTGCTGTTATAAGACATTAAAAATAGTTTAGATGACTAAAATC
>NW_018128052.1:2216344-2222520 GCF_001952655.1 Monopterus albus | reverse complement strand
ATGTTCATTCCTCTCCTCTATATACTGACAACTACAGCATACAAAAATCATTGCAGCAGCTCCATGTTGGTTGTATAGAGTCAGTGTTTCTGGCCATCATACTTCCACCCAGCAGCCCTGCCTCCACAGGATTTATTTTGCAGGCCTGTGCTGTATGTGACTTAAAATCCTCATAATCTCTGATGTAAATGTCGATCACACTGCAGAGCTCACAGGCCTGAGGACCTGTCAGACAAGTTTACAAAGCCACGGTGCACGCACACCTCCCCACACCATAAGCTGCTTACTACATAACAATGGTTTATTATCACAAAACATGAGTATCTTTCTGTTTTAGTGGGTGACATCGTTTTGTCTAACCACCTCCTCTCTCTGGGCACGAGACGAGGGGAAATCTTAGCTGCAGTTGGACGCGCACTGTCAAATAACGCGTGCACGCCCCTTGCTTTCCACTTGCGTGGGACAAAAATTGGAATAACTTTTTCGGACGGAGGTCCCTGTGGTCCAATTCTACATTACAGGACTGTTACCTCCTGCCAGATGAGTTCGTTGTCACTGCAGACAGAAAGACTACAGCTGGTCGCAAGCGTCGTTTTTTATTGTTTACCTATTCTGCCCTGGCTGCGTGCCGCCGCCGCCGCCGCCGCGCTACAAATACATATTTGACAGCTCGCTGAAACAAACGGGAATGACAGGGGGAGAAAAACAAGAACCGGTGTCGTTACCCTCGCTGCCCGGGTAATGCTGAGGTCTTTCATCACTTCTTCAAACGCCGCTGTCTCCTCCGCCTGCTTCTGGTTATGTAAAGCGATTTTCTCGCTGAATTTCCGCGGATTGTTCGAAGTCGCCATGTTTCGCTCGTCTGCTCCGTTTTGCTTCGGTGGTCAGTGTCAAGGTAACTGGAATGAGGACACTGAACTTCCGGCTACAATGTTGAAATAAATGTAACAGAACATCAAACAGTTCATCAACAGTTGTGTTGCGCTTTTGACCACCAGAGGTCAAAAAAGACACACATAACTACTGCCCTGACACACCAGCAGGTTATCGGGTAATCATGGCTAAAGTGTTAGCAAACTTAGACCTACCTATGCTAGGCCACACTCATAAGGCACATCCCTCTGACCCAAAGTTACTGGCCCTGTATGTCGTTGAGGGACGTTTATGACTTGTGATATAGGGCTTTATAATTATAGTTGACCTGACTTGGCTATATCTTCAGTGTGCTTAAAGGGTAATGCTCTATAGGCTAGTAACCACTCATTAGCTCTGCTTCTTTGCTCTTTTTGCGCTGGCCTGGGAAGACATCAAACCTTCAGCTTGTTCACTGGAAATTCCTGAATACAGTTTCATATTATTATGTATTTTGTCCTATGTTACTGTATTGCATTTTTATTAGCAGTGAGACCTGGTCACACCCCATAGCTTGTATATGTAGCCTTTTCATGGGTGTTTTCACAGCAGATACACGAGGACCTGTTACAAAAACCGAGTAGTAAACTTCTCCTGTGAGCAGCACAACAACAGGAGCCCTAGCTAAGTGGAATGCAGCCTTCGTTAATTAATATTATGAATTACAGCTGTACTTTTCCACATATGACACATGAACGTATCTGCTGTTAAAAAGCTTAATTAAAATCTTCAAAGACCCTGTGATAAACCGGCGACCTGTCCAGGGTGTACCCGGCCTGTCACCCAATGTCAGCTGGGATTCCTCTCCCCAGCAGCTGTATAGATAATGGATGGATGGAAATCTTCAGAGAGCTACACAACTGGGTGGTTGGTTGACCTCAGCTGGTCAGAGACAAATGCCTATTAAGGTATCAGAGCATCTGACAGTCGGTGCAGCTGGTCACTTCTCCGTTGCTTGGTCAGGTTTTTTCTGCCCAACCAAACGATTTGCTGATGCCGGGACATATGGGGATTGTGTGCTTTTATTTTGAAGCCCAAACATTGAGATTTCCGGTATCCTTCGGGTTGTCTCCGGCTGAATTAACACAGGCCCTCGGTGAGGCTTGGCTTGTTCACGTCGCTGCGCGGGGGTGTACTGGAGGCGCACCGCACATCTGGACTGCGGAACATACACAAGGTCTCACTTTTCACCAGGACACCAATTTGTACGTGGCATTTTTCAATACCTAATAATTTTATACGGCAGAATATAACATTATTATTGCTTTTTAAAAATTATTACACCTAAATTGGAGGTTGTGAAAAAACGTGTCAACCTAAATTCAGCATATATCACCTTTTTACCTTCCTTGTGTGGGTTGGCCAAAATATTCATGGCCTCCTGTGGTGCGCCCTTGATGACTGAGATTAAATACTGTCACAACACTGTCTTTTCTGCTGAGTAGACACACAAGGTGAATGGACTGCACCCTCCTATTTGAGATGTACCTATGGAGACACATGAGCTCTTGGCTAAAAGAGAAGGAGGTGGTGACACATATTTGTTAGGCCTTCTCTCCAGTGAATTCATGTATCAATCAAAAGAAAAAGATCTCTGCATGTCCATTCTTGTTTTTAACTGCAGCAGGAGCTTCATTTTCACCAGTTACTGCAGCAGCCATGAAAACAGCTGCCTGCACAGCACTAAGAGGCCTGTGAGTTTTTTTTTTTTTTTATCAAGCTCAGGAAAAACACCTCACACGCAAACTCACATTTATAACATAAAACAACTCAAGCGCTTGTTTTATTGAGAGGCCACAATTCCTCATCTTTTTTTCTGTTTTGTTTTGTTTGCACAGACACTGAAGGCACAGTGGAGCTCTTTCACCTGCCATTCACGAGGGTAATTTGGTTGTAAAGTAACCATGGCAACGTGGAAAAAGCAGTGGCTCCAGGGCAAGTGGAGGGAAGGAGTCTGTGTGCAGGATTATTCTGTTATTGCTGGATAAGCCTCTGGTGGTGGTGGTGGTGATGGGAGAGTGGAGTGTCTTTGAGTTAAGTCTGTTATTGTTAATGTATTGTTAATGTTTATCTTATGCAAACATACTGTACTGCACTATATCAGGATCTCACAGGGTGAAAGTAGTGAGCAGCAGAAAGGAAAGATTTCAGTTCATTTTATCAGTTAATCCTGAAAGTCTAAATGCCTCCGCTGTGGTTTTTGTTCTTCTTTTGCATTGCTAAACCACAATTTTCACTCATTTTAGATTTTCATTTTGGTATTTGTGGTGTGCTGAGGACTAGTAGCACATTAATAGATGTATGTGTGATACTGCGTGACAGCCTGTGACATGTGGGTTATTCTATGATGAGGAGGAGCTTAGTGACATCTAGCACTTGACATTTTGTTAGAAGTGGGTAAACAACAATGCACACTATTATCCTGAACAGACCAGCATTTCTGTGTCACCAACAATAGTTGACTTAAATCAAATTTATAATCCAGGTGAGTCCACTAATAATACACACACATAAAAACACCCCATATCAATTACATTCTGATTAAATAATAAATAAATGAAATCTCTGATTGGTTAGAGGTCAATCCCACTCAAAACCTTTTAGAAGCTAATATTTCTGGACTGCTGCCAGAGCTGTTCAGTGGGTCACAGGAGGCTTTGACAGCACCTCTCCACATTAAGACGAGTTTTGGACCAGATTTCTACAACAAAAATATTTGAAAAAAGTTACATCTTTAATGCCAGAAGTTTTAGTACCAGTATGTGTTGCCAAAGGTTTCCACAGAGCAGAAATTGTCTCTGACATTATCTGACAACCTTTCATGTGTGAGCTTTGTTAACAAGCAGTAGAACAATCTCCAGTATAATTATAAAACTGGCAGAAAGAATCCATCATCTCATATTCTTCAAATTCTGCAGAACATATAATCAAAGTACACCAACAGTAGCTTATGGCCTAGGGAGTGAAGCTGACACCAGGGGGAGGTAAAGGTCCTGTTGAACTAGACGGTCAGTGAGAGTACTTATAGCAATACAACACTATACTGAGTATCTCACAGTGCTTATCTAATTTCATTCTGTTAGGTATTTTTTTAGTCAGATAAAAATTAGTTAGATACTTGTTGTATTAGAAATGTCTTTAGTGTAGACAGGATGTCTAGCTCAGGCTGGTAAGTGCTTACTCATTTCCAGGAGTTACTCCAGGTTGTTTATGCTCCAGGATAACTAGATAGAAAGTGGCTACTGTATGATATGTTTAGCCGTAATTGTAATCATAATATTTTCTTATGTTTAATATCATGACATGTCACTAGATGTCATGTCAGAATGTCCTGTATGTTCTTAGATACATACTACTTAATCAACACTCACACACATTGATTTTCTCCATGTTTTGACTACTGCTACGGTCAGCTGTGAAGCTGGCATATCAGGTGACGCCACGGTTTGACGTCGCTGTGTAGAATGGAGTTAGCCCAAACCAGATATAATGTACAGGCCTGATGGGTTCGGGGTCTTTCATTCTTCATCTGCCTGCGAGCAGGATTGGAGGTGGAAGATACCTGGACGTGTAGTGTTAATTTTACCTGTGATCTTTTGGATAAACCAGCACGGTTATTTTTTATATCCAAGTGGTCTGCCTCGTCTCTCTGAGTTCCTGGTTAAAAGAACTGGAAAATATCTTTCAATTCTTTTCACAAGAAACTTTGACTTATGTGAAAATTTATATCATTACACAACTCTTTAAAAATAACTGTATAAAGGTCAACAAAAGGTTTGACCCTTTTCAGCCACAAAGTATAAGAAAGACCAATTTGAATTCAACTTTCTATTGTTTAGAATCAATTATTGTTTAGTCAAGCTCAAATTCCAACAGTTCCAGGGCTCATGTTGGAAACTTGTCGATTGAGTCATAAAAGTCAGTTTGACTGAAATTCTGCCATTGTCAGCAGCTGTCTTTTTTCAGAAAGGGCTTTTACAGGAAACCTTCTGATTTCAGCTCTTTGTTTAGCCCAGTTCCAACAAAAAGGGAACTTCATGTTTGCAAGAGAAACTTCATGACTTCACTTTAGACTCGGACGTTGAACCACAGCTCTGAAGTCTCGTAGGGTAAGATCGTTGAAAACTGCTTGACCTGGATCCTCAGATCAAATTACAGCAAAGCATTTGAAGTTTGCAACCCCTAAGGTTGCAGCACTGTTAACCATTTGTTTTACTGGTTTTATGACCCAGTTAAAGGGGCAGTATTACAAGAATTTTGGTAAACTGGTATACAAATCGGAGTATGCAGGTTTGGTGGGGCAACAGTTTTTACTTTCAGCTGCCCTTTTTAACTTGTACATAAATGATTTATCAGAGGAACTAAGGGCCTGTGAGATGGGCTGCATGGTTGGTAATAAATACTTTAGCAAATCATTATATGTATGCCGATGATCTGGCCATACTCTCTTCTAGCAGTGCTGGGTTTCAACTTCTACTGAACATTTGCTCAGAATATGGAGTCAAAAATGATGTGCATTATAATCCTAAGAAGAGTGCCATCATGATATGGAGAGTTACAGGCGATCTGCACTATTTATTTGTGTTAAAAGTGACCCTTAAGTAGTGGGTAACATTGTGAGCAAGGATGCATTAGGAATCACTACCAATGAGGTCCATTAAGCAATCATGCAAGATCTTTCCATTTGTCAGGACAATGTTAGATATTTGTGATAAAATTAAATACCTGGAACACTATTACAGATCAGTTCACTGGTGATGATGACGGATATAGGCAGAGATGCATGCAATATGCTAATGGTGCAGTTATTGCATAAGGTATTGTGGTGCAAATGACATGTTTTGTAAGGCAGAAGTTAGGTCCTTACAGGCCTTGTTAAGAAAATCGATTTACACGTTTATTTGTCACTTGAATGACTCCTTTAATGTTATCATTATGTCAGTGACAAATCTGGGAATGAGCACTGAGCGATACCAGTCTGTCATGTGGAAACACTGGTATGAATGTTTTTTAAGGTTGTGTTGAGTTCTTGTTGTCTTTGGTTTTGTTTAGCTTTTTTGTGATGTGTGCCTTTTAATGGATTTTTAAAAATCTCCTAATAAAGATGATATTTATGACTAAATGCTCAGAGAATGTCAACTGCAGTGCAGTAGTATGAGTAATGTCATCACTAAGTTTGATTCATCAACTTTTACACTTGCAGATCATGACTGTCAATAACACCCTGGAAACACCTTGTGTTCCTGGAAACGGCACTGACGAAT
>NW_018128052.1:2208547-2216269 GCF_001952655.1 Monopterus albus | reverse complement strand
GGAGTACTTGTGTACAAATACCGCAGCAAAATCAGGAATATGGTGCAGTTTGAACAAACAAGAAGCCAGAAGAAGGAAGACTATTCAGACACAACACACACTGGTGCCCATCAGTATACTAACATGATTCGAGAACAGCCAATAGCACAGACCCCTATCTATGAAAATGTGACAACACAAGCTCCTACCTACAACAGAACTGCAGCAAATCAGAGCAGGTAAGCTAAGTGTTTGTATATGTAGCTCTCAGGATAATCTGAGAACTTCTTAAATTAGAGGAAATGCTGAGTTAGGCCAGACCGGAAACAGATGAAGAAACATTCAATTTACACAGGGTTTTAATTTCGCCATTTTGCACAGTAATGTTGTACTCATTTCCTACAGTTAGGTTGGCATCTGTACATGATCTTTTCTATTGCTGCATATGATTTAGATTCTGCAGTTCAAACGTGCTAGCTGATGACTCATTGCTGGAGTTTCAGAAAAAGGAGAACCACACAGTTTACATAATATTTGCCTTGTGTTACAATGGCTTTACATCAGAAAAGAGCTTTCTGATATCAACATCATCTGTTTCACCACAGCTCGCCTTCTGAGCCTGAAGAGGATTTGTATCTGCAGTGTGATGTGTCAGATGATGCAATATACAGCAATGACCCAAAGTGTCACCTTGCCACCCTCTCACACTCCCAGGAAGAGGACGTGTACATTATGCCAGATTCCTGAATGCGTGTGTGCTCATGTGAGAATATTTTTACTCCATTTACTATATATAATGAGCTGTGGTCATTGACTCATGGTATACTGTAAATGCTACAAGGCAGAAATATGCTGCTGGGGTTTTTAATCTCCTGCAGTACAGTGTACACTGGCATGCAGTAAATGTTATTCAGTATATATTTCATATTATTTGCAAATAAATAATGTATAGAGTTGTTGTATATGATTAGGTACCGCTAGATTATTTGGGAAAAATACAAGCACTGCCATTTGGCACAGTTCAAGTTAATGACTGTGTTAGACAAATTAAAACATTTCAATCCAAGTTGATGAATTAGCTGACGAGATTTCTCTTCATACCTCTGGAATTACTGATGAATCACTTCCATCGTGACCTTTACAAACGCAACCCCAGCAGCGCACTGAGACCCTTAGGAAGCAGCCAGCTGGTAGATCATCAGGTCAGAACCAAACAGGGTGAAGCTGCTTTTAGCTGCTGTGCCACACACAGATGGAACTAACTTCCCAATGACCACTTTCAGGGCTCAAACTGAAAGCTCTGCTGTTTTGTTATCTAAGCCGTACTTCTGCACTGTAACTGCTAGATTAATATTTCTTTTATTTTGTCTTTTTGTTGGTTTCATTTTATGTATTTGATCTCATTTAACAATGTTTTATTTTGGTTATAATTCTTATTGTTTTTATTGCTATTGTTGCTTTTTCCTTGCCTCCGTAAAGCACTTTGATTTGCCCATGTGTATGAAATGTGCTATATAAATAAAGTTGTCCTGCCTTTGGTCCTCCATTAACAATTTTAGCAGCTTGAAATATTAATATTTGAATGAATGTTGTTATATTCTTAATATAATATAGTACTTAATGTTTTTAGATTTTCAAACTATCCTAAAATAAATCTGCAAATACAAATGACTTAAAAAAACATTACAATACCAGGAACAGGTGAATGTGAATATGAAAATAAGCTGCACATTTACACAGATAAGCATCTGGATGTGGGCACTTATACGCATGGGTGGGGATAGTATTCATTATACTAAAGTTAACATTTATAGATCTTATTCGTGGTCAATACTTTTTTCAGACATTTTGAATATTCAGCAACAAGAAGCAGAAGTTTACAGCAGCTGCAGCGCTGATAGAGATTAGAACGAACACTTATTTTGCTCTGTGTGGTGACCACACAAAATGTCCTTTATGTTATTATTGCAGGCTGCAATTGTTAAAATAAAAACATCATGAATAAATGTAATGGTTTATTTTGGAAGGTTTTATTTACTATGATTCAAATATGTTTATGGTGTTGAGACAAAAATCACAATAGTAAGCAACATAAAAACATAAACGACAGCAGAAAATTTTATATATTATTAATTGTCTGCAAGGATATATTGCAATTGCAATTGCATTTGATCATATACCATAAAAATAATTTACCAGTAGCTATCAGTAAGCTAGGTCTTATTACCTTTTACAAAGATACCACACTGCTGTATGTGTTTTGGGGTGTCAGTGTTTCGGAGGAGACTTACAGAGGGGATGTGAAAATCTCTCTGACCAGCGCTGGATAGATTGCATCCAGAAACTGAACAGAAAAATGCTTAAAGCTTTGTGTGAAAACTGCAGAATGGTAAGTCGGGCCTTGTGCTTGTCTGGATTGTTAATGTCTAGATATGTGCGGGAACCTTTACAGACCCTGATGTGTTCTTTGCTTTTATTTTTTCCCCCTGTTATTCTGAAATTAACTTAAGTGAAAATCTTTCAGGTAAGCTACATACATGTGATTTAAAACCAGGAGAAAGCCAAATGCTGGAGGTTAATGAATTCAAGCTGTCTACTCTAGATTACACACAGAAGGGCTTGATAAATACTGTCCTTAATTCTTATATACTTGTATACCTTGGGTGGTACTGAAACTCTGGACCTTTCAGAATCGAAGATTGAAGGCCTTTCCATCCACCCACAATTGTGTAACAAGTGAGGATGTCATCCTTGAAAGAAACAGTAACAGAACAAAAACAAATAAATGTACGAGCAGCAAGGTCGAACTTTACCACAGAATACAGTGTAATTCCAGTTGACAGTTCGGATGAATCACTTCTTTATTCACCTGCCTATTTATTCAGCGTCCAGGGTCACTCACTATGTCTCACCCTGTAACACATCGACTTTATTAATTGTAAAACAACATGTGCTGACATTTAAGTGACTTTTACTCATTCAAAGATAAAAACTATGAAGTAGCCTTTAGGGGTATCGGTGTTGCTTCCTGGTATAACTAAACTAGAAACGTTTCAGGGGAACTTGCTACTCATTTCACTTCACTTAGGTTTGCTCACTCATCATGGTGCTCTTTTTGTTATTTTTAAACTCCAGATGCGTGAGATTAATCTTTTCAGTCTCTTCTCTGAGCTGCTTGTCAGTGGAATTATTATTTTTTTGTCCTGGCGATCACACTTATTGTAGGATATCTCTGCTGTTTTCACTCTACACTAACGACTGCATCTCGAAGGACCCCTCTGTCAAGCTCCTAAAGTTTGCTGATGATACAACGGTCATTGGTCTCATCCGAGACGATGACGAATCAGCCTATAGATGGGAGGTAGAACAGTTGGTGTAGCCGCAGCAACCTGGAGCTGAACACGCTCACAGCAGAGGATGTACTTCCTGCACCAGCTCAGGAAGTTCGACCTGCCCCAGGAGCTGCTGATACAGTTTTACAGAGGAATCATCGAGTCTGTTCTCTGCACCTCCATCACCGTCTGGTTTGGCTCAGCAACCAAACAGGACAAGTACAGACTTCAGTGGACAGTGAGGACTGCAGAAAAGGTCATTGGTGTGAGCCTGCCCTCCATGGAGGACCTGAACACCACACAGGTCAAAAGGAGGGCAGAGAGGATCACTGCAGACCCCTCACACCCTGGACATAATCTGTTCGAACTCCTCCCCTCTGGACGACGTTACAGGTCACTGTGCACCAAGACAACCAGGCACAGGGACAGTTTCTTTCCCCAGGCTGTCAGTCTGATAAACACTTGACCATCGACAGTATGATTAGACAATAACCCTCAGTGCAATACCTGTGTATATATACATTGTACAGATTATACAGACTCGTACAGGTCTCTATTTTTAAGTACTCTGTTTTATTCCTATCTATCTCATTTCACAATGAGCATTCCTTTGTTTGTCTGCATTGTTTATTGCCTGGTCGTACTGCTTATTGGCATTGTTTGCACTGTTTGTTGTTTGTAAATACTGATTATTTTGTTATATTACACAGCCTTATGCTGGTTTACTGTTTTACTTTTCCCTTATATGGGGATATGAGAGCCAATGTACCAGAGTCAAATGCCTCGTGTGTCCAACACACCTGACCAATAAAGCTGATTTTGATCTCACATTTTTATTAGTTCTTTTTCTAACAATTTATCTAAGTGGCACTTAAAGCTTTGATAATCTGTATTGAAAGCCCATTTACGTCCAACACACTGATATGTAATCTGAACAATCTGAAGTTTATGCAGCAGGCAGCTTTATCCGTTTAATGCCAATTTTGTTAACCCACAATGAACACAACATCAAGAGGAGATGGATGTGATCAGATCTTTATCTGCTAATTTCTCTGACACACTCTGACCTATACTGTAGTTGAAGGTATTTCTGTAAATAAGTGGCAAATATGAGAAAGAATTACATGTTTATTATCCAATGTACATGTGGTTATATTCAAGTATAACAGTTTGGTATAAATAAATCAGAACGGTTATTGGGGTGCTCATATAATTATTGAAATGTAGAAGACAAGAAACTAAATACTTTATAAAACACAATATTTTAAATAACAGTACAATTAAATAGTACATAGTATTAACATATACAAAAACATAACACAACAACACAATAGCAAATATAGGAGCATAAATAGAATTTAAAATAAATAGCTTAATGTTTAAAGGCAAAGACATGAATGAACAAGTCTATTGTGACCCACAATTCAAAAACAAAACAGTGGCTCTGTGCAGCAGTAACATCACTTTTAAATCACCAAATATAATAAAGGTTAATGACTCCAACTGTCCTTTAGCTTACCAATGAAAACACAGAATAAAATATTCATTTACAGTAAGAACACAAGCAAGTATTTGTTTTAAAAGGTAGCTTTTTTTTTTCAAGTAAAAATGCAAAGATTAAGGTTTAATGTAAAGAAAAAAGTGACTTAAATATTTTCCCTCAGGCACAGTGACATTTACTGACAATCAAGTCATTGAAAGGTGTCAGCTTCAGCTTTCCTCTGCTGTCATAGTGCATGAGGACCATGGGTTCGTAGGCCGCCGGCACACAGCAGGGGTGCGGTGTTCCTCCTTTGGTAATCTGGTGCATGCGGGACTTCACTTGTGTGTGCATGCTGGCTGGCTTGTAGTTGTGGGGGCAGGTGCCCTCACAGAAATGCATGGTGTATTCAGATGGAGCCACCACCCAGTCCGTCCAGCCGATGTCTTTGAAGGACACAGTGATGGACTTCTGGCAGCACCACCCTCGCTCCTCGCAGTCACCTTCAGCGTTAGAGCGACGTGTTCTCTGAGCAGGTTTTGGCTGTGTGAGGCCTAATTCCAGAGAAATTGTTGGATTTGACTTGATAGCGTCTGTGTCAGCCATAGCCAGTCCTACATCCACAACCAGTGACTGACCATCAGTTCTCATCCATTTCTCCACCTCAGGGCTGATGTCCAGCATCACATCTTGAGTGCCTGAGACGCTGCCATGAACTAGAGAGTCTAAGTGTGTCCGTGCAGCAGAGTTCATCAGCTTCGCCCCGTTGACATTAACATTTACCTCAGACTGAACTGACGTGGGTTTATTTAAGATGTGTCTGGAAATCTTCAGTTCTGCCCGAGCTAGTGTCAGTTCCATTTTGATATTTATGTTTTTATTGAAAACAGCTCTGTACCACTGCATGTGCTGAAGTGCCTGTGGGCGTTCTCCTGGCTGAAGCACTTTCACTGGCTCCACTGCAACACACAAACAAAAACAAAGCCTCTTTAAAACCAAAGTTGGCAGCATCCTGCAGCAATTTGACAAAGTATATGTAGAAGTCATGATGTCACGAAACAGCTGAAACTGGAAAAACAAAGGAAACATTACATTTACTCTTATTTCAAATTACAATGCTTTCTAGTGTTTGGCTTATTATTGTAACAATGTGTAACATTGAATACAAGGTGTGCCTGACATGCTATGATTTCTAAAAGCTTGTAGGAATGTGTTTGCTTTGATTACAAGACAGTTTACTGGCTACAACCTTTCTCAAGCATTCACACATATTTAAATTTAAAGTTTGTAGAGATCTTTACCTGGAGAAGAAGTTATTCATAATACTTAATGCCACACAAATACAACAGTTTTTGTATCTGTAAATCAAACTTGTCACATCAGGCATTGACGCGTGCCAATGGCTCAATTAGGCCTAAGTGTCTTTATGGTGCTTCCCTGTCTGACAAATATCTCACCTGTAGCTGGAAAGAGAACAGTAGTCATGGTAGACTGTCTGGTTTCCTTTAACAGGTGGCTGGAGTTTCCTCTCATCTCTCTCAGTGTTTCTCTGTAGAGCTGATACATCCTGCTGAGCTCTTGCTCTGAGGCCTTTTGGGTTGGCCTGGGCTCCATGTCCATACCCAGAGAGCTGAGGATCCCTATCTTCACCGCCTCCAAAAGCAGGACCCTTTGGCTGGCTGTCCTGGCTGCATCAGGTGTGCCTTGATGGGCCACGTGAGGCCGGCTCTCCCCTGAGCTGGAGAAGAAAACAAGGAGCGGCAGTGTGTAGCAGATGAGTTGATACACTGATTTAAGCATGGTGAGCCTGCTACGTAGGTTCAGTTCAAGACCGCTCCTGCTCAGTGGATGGGGTTTTTCCCTGTTATGAATGGCATTCTTGACATGCTTTTATTTATAGAGCTTCTGTGTTGCCACTCCCCTTGTTGGTCAGGTGAGCCTGAGATGAGCTCAGCCAGGGCCATATGTCATCATGTGGCAACATTTTACATCAGTGTGTTATATGTTAGCAGAATGTGACCTATGAAATTATAAATCTGTTGTACTGGTTTATACATTTTCAGCTTTTTCTGCTTTATTAGCTGACTCCACAGTGTGATAAGTGAAAACAGAAATGGAAGAAACCTAAAATAAAAGGGTTTCTGGATGAGATTTGGTTTCATTGCAAATATATGGTGTGCAGCTCAGAATGCTGTGTCACTGTGATTTTCAAGGTATCACTCGATCAAATACCATATATGTTACAGTGAGTAGTTCTAAGAAGGAGGGCAATGGGTAATTATATTAACTCCTCCAGGGTTATTATTAGTGATAATGTGAAAGTTGATCTCTATGAGGTTGTGACTATGCCCTGTAGGTCAGTGGTCACACAGCTATAGACCAAAGAAGATCTAATCTTTTTTTATTTTCTAACAAGGTGTTAAAACCTGGAAAGCCCCACCTGCAACAGGCAGAAAAAGGTGGAGAGAATTCATTATCTGTGTCAAAGAAAGTGCCTCAAAGGTATAAATTCAAGATAAACAAAAAAATGTTATTTCATTTGCTGAAAAAGAGAGGGCATACTCCCTCCGGCTTCCTCCCACAGTCCAAAGACACGCAGCTTAGGTTGATAAGTGACTCTGAATTGCCCTTATGAGTGAGTGTGGAGTTGTCTGTCTCTATGTGTCAGCCCTGTGATACACTGGCGACGTGTCCATGGTGTACCCTACGTCTCGCCCAATGTCATGGAATAAGCGGCGAGATAATGAATGGATGGATGAGAGAGGGACACGTACTGAGTTTCAGTGATAGTTACCTCAGTCTATTCCTGCAGTAAACACATCATCACACAGCTGATGTAAACAGCTTGTCAGAGTGTGAAGGTGCTCTCTTTTAGGATGACTGAAATAGACTGCAAACATACTATATCTGATTATTATTACTATATCTGTA
>NW_018128052.1:2197474-2208513 GCF_001952655.1 Monopterus albus | reverse complement strand
ATTCCTGCTATGTCCAGATGGCAGTGGACGTCAGGAGACACCCCTGTTACTCAGCAGCACTGTATCAGCAGTGGAGTGTTTCAGATTCCTGGGCTCCACTATCTCCCAGGACCCGAAGTGGACGTCCAACATCAGGACCATCACCAAGAAGGCACAGCAGAAGATGTACTTCCTGCGCCAGCTCAGCAAGTTTGACCTGCCCCAGGAGCTGCTGATACAGTTCTACAGAGGAATCATTGAGTCTGTTCTCTGCTCTTCAATCACCGTCTGGTTTGGCTCAGCAGCCAAACAGGACAAGTACAGACTCCAGTGAACAGTCAGGACTGCAGAAAGAAACATCAGTGCCAGCCTTCCCTCCATGGAGGACCTGTACACCTCACAGGTCAAAAGGAGGGCAGAGAGGATTTCTGCAGACTCCTCACATCCAGGACATAATCTGTTTGACTTCCTCCCCTCTGGACAATGCTACAGGTGACTTTACACCAAGACAACCAGGCACAAGGACAGTTTCTTCCCCTGGGCCATCACTCTGACAATCGGTTAACCCATGACTGTAAGACTGGACACAGCAATCACCAAATCACAATAAGCTGTAAATACAACCTTTATATATCAGTATGAAAGCTCTTCTGTCGTAACGTTTATATATGTACATATATTAAATGCTTATTTCTTTTCCTCTCATTCTTTTCCTGCTTTTGATTGCACATATTTCTTATTTGAATGCAGACATTGCTTATTTTTTATTTTTATTGTTTTATTTTTATATTCATTGTTATTTTTTATTTCTCGTTGCCTTACAAACACACTGAGAGCCTTTGCGCTGGAGTCATGTTCACATATACTTGGCCATTAAAGATGATTCTGACTCTGATTCTAAGTCAGTAGTAACTGCTGGACTATGACACAGGCTACACTTGTGCCTGCTTCGTGGCCTGGTGACAAGTAGTTATCAGCAACCTCACTTCTGATTGTAAAGAATGTCAGCACATTGTTTGTTTACAAGGGAATTCCCCCACTGATCTCGTTCTTTGCACTCAGGGGCAGTCCTGATTGCAGCAACTCACTGATACTCCTTGTCATTTAGAGAAAATGTCCATGAAAGTGAGTTTATGGATGTACAAATTGTGAGTTTATAACATTCTGTCTTTCAGCAACCACATAGTAAATATGTTACTTGTAATTTGGGGCCAGAAAAGCTAAGTTTGATTAACTTAGACAAAAGTAAGTAGGGGAAATGATGCTTTTTATAGAGGTGGCAGACTTCCCGGCATTCACTGGTTGAGACACTTCTTTTTCTATTTTTAATACCCAGTTGATGGTGAAAACATACTGTGTGTCTCTGTATTAAATTAGGTTATGGTTCTTTCTTTTCATAAGTATAAAAGCACTACAAACTGTGATAAAGGTTAGTCTTGAATTCAGCCCCTACATAAAATTTACCAGCCTCGCAGACTTTGGTCCAAAATGCCTCCAACAGATACAGCTTTAGGTTCTTCATGTCAGATAAAGAACTGACTCTTCAGATTGGGGAGTGTAAAAGCAAAATCAACCTCTGCAGCAAATGTCCATGTGGCAGAAGTGTGGTCAACATAACATCTTTAATTTCAGTTAAATTAAAGGAGTTAGTGTTACTTTTTCAAAACATTTAACTTAACTTGGCTGAATTTACAGTGTAGTTATTTTTTCTAACTTTTCTCTTTACATGCTGGACACTTCAACTTTAAGGTTTTAATATCTACTGTATAAACATGAAACCATCTGAAAAGGGAACATCACTTTTTGACCAGCAATAAGGGGTCACAGCCATTGCTTGGCTATAAAAGGCCCCATTCCAAAAACGCTGGTGACATGTCGCAATATTCTGACAAATTTTTCCAATCTAAAAGCATGGAAACTATTCTACGTTGAGAAGATATCACTATCTAATTATCAAAGGATACAAAAGACGTTTGAATTTCTGAACAGTGAGTCACTGAGGTAATGAAACAGTCATGTGCTTTGCCAGGTGAGCCTACCATACAGGTTGAAAGTGTGTGAAAGGTGCAAAATGACTCATACAAACTGGCACTGTTATTTAAACTGACATGAAAGACTCACTCTCTTCACTTTCAAGGCATGAGAGAAATACAGAACCAAACCAGCCCGTTCTTTAGAGTACAGTACAACGCTGTGGGTACTAAAGGCAGAGGGAGGATGCTTTCAAAAATAATGTCATGAACATTTTCTTTATTTATTAATGAACTTAATATAAAGTGCAGTAAAGATTAAAAAAAAAAACAACTAAGTCAGTATTAGGTGTGACCACTGTTTGCCTTTTACCCAGCACCAATTCTACTTATACTTGCACATATTTTTTTTAGACTACTTGGAAAGTAGGTTGTTCTAAGCATCTCTGTGAACCTGGTACAGTAACTCTCTGGACTTGGGCTTTCTCAGTGTTTCCTGTCTCTTCGTGTGATCCTAGACTGACTCCATGCTGCTGAGATGAGGGAGAGATCTGTTGTGGGACCCTTTATTTCTCTTCTCTCTGATCATTTCTTTATGTCTTTGGTGGTATATTTGGGCTCACTGTCATCCTGCAGAATGCATCTGAAAGTGATCAGACACATCCCTGATGGTACTGTGCAATGAATAAGAATCCTGCAGAATGCATCTGAAAGTGATCGGATGACTGTAAAGTGCCTGATGCTTTTGTGCAGTGCTGTTGATTAAAGTCTTAGTATTTTCATTGCCATTCAAATGCTCTTCATTCATTCTTCCTTACATTTATTCATCCGGTCATAACTTATTTTTCACTCATTTTCTCTACCTTTTAGTTTGAACCATACTGTATATAGAGAAGATAACTAGCCACGTACAGGGTTAATAAACACACAGCTCCATGACGCCCTCTTGTGGCTGTAAATCTGCAATGTGGAGTTTAACCAACGAAGTGGGTCTACAGCTTTATATGCAGTCAGCAGGTGCATGACAAATCTGATATCTCATATTGGAGTTGAGATGAAGATGCCTCCAGGCAGCAAATAAAAGGAAATCCACTGTTTTCCAGGAGTTCAAATAAAGGCCAAATGTATAAATGATGTACAGTATATGTGTGTATATTTCCAAACGTGAAACAGACCAGAGTGGTTATTTGATGATTCTGGTTGGTGAAATGATCTGGTTTGTGATTTAATGCCTCAACTAATCACTGTGACAATTGTTCTTGATCAGTACTGACTGATAAGCACTTTAAAGATAAGCATTAAAAACCTTGAGATTTTTTTCATCAAACTTGGTTCCATTTGTGTTTTCATCTTTATTATCCTTGTTTTATTTTATTCTTTATTTACAGTTTATGGAGAACAAAAATCCTGCAATGGCTGGACCAACAGAAAGATGGGAGAAGCACTTCATTCTAACCCTTTAGTCTTGTAGTGAATAAAACACATAAAGTGGTGTTAACATCTGAGACACAGGGTGAGAAAACACACAAATGACTGTGAAAAGAGGGCAGTAAAAAGAGGAAAAGCAAGCCGGCTTTCATGCCTGACTGGTTCCACAAATACACATGGATCATTTGAAGATAACCTGGATCACAAGGACACAAAAGGGAACACAACAGCTTCACAGTCTGTGTCTCACTAGCTCCAAACTCCATCATCAGTTTGGTGAAGAACAAACTCCAGATATTCAGTGCCCTTTCATTTAAAGAGTTTTGTCTCAGTTTCCACCTGGGTTGAACTCTGTTTTCTGTAAAATTACTTCGTTGTAAGATGTTGATTATAGTTTAGTCTTGGATTATAATCTTGTTTGTTCACACTGTTTATACAGAGACACATACTTCAACAGAGATCTGAAACAATAAAGTGAGTTGGACACACTGAGACAGAAACAGAAAAAGTACACTGATGGCTGATGTGTAAAACAGTGTTTGGCTGCAGATTCCTAATATTTCCAAGTGGCTGTTGTTGTGATGAGTGTTTTGTGGAAGCGATGTGAAATTATTTAGTGCTACATACATTTATTATCGTTAAGAGAATCTTCTTTTAAAACCTAAGAATTTTTTTTTTTTGAAGATTCAAAAATTCTGAAACTAATTTAAATATTCTGCTTTATTAATTTAAAAAATTACATAATGCAGATGTTATCAATATTATCATTGTTTTCTACTCAAATGCAACAAGAGAAATTGTTCATTTCATACCAAGAAAACAAATTGCATGCGGATCTTTTTGAGTTGTTCTGCAACACTGGCTTCTCACTTTGAGCTGTTACAAATCAAGAGCGAACTTCACAAGACAACAAGGAAGGACTCACATCCCTCTGGCCTGCATAAAATGGACATGTGACATCACAGGACAAGAGACTAACCATTGTTGTATATGAAAAAACACATCAGGGTACCTCTGGGTGACAGACACGGTTGTCTGGTCCAGCTTCAAAGCACAGTTATTCTTGGTCCTCTCTCTGCTGAGGTTTTATTCCACCATGCATACATTGTGTTATTTCTCATGATGGATGAATGGTAAATTTATCTGACTAGGACACAGCCAATCAATCAGCCAGCATGTAACAGGAGGTATGGAAACAAGTGGAGTGCATATGTTTCTGGGAGGTTTAGTGGTTGAGTTGTACTTATAGATAATCCAATATCATGGTGACCACGTAGCCTGGGTTTGTTAAGTGACCAGGAAGTAAACGGATTTTCTGAGTGTTTGTGTGTAGGCCATCTGATGGTCCTTGACCTGAAAATGCGCAGGACACACCGTCGAACCGGTGCATTTGACAGCTGATCACAGAGAATGAGGATATCACCTCATTAGTCTAGATTAAATACCCTCCCCACCTACCTTCTCTCTCCCCTCCCGATCTCCCCATAACCTTTCGGGGCTGGTCCTGCCGTTCGCGCTCCGGCCGCTCGCCGCAGGGAGGAGGAGGAGGAGGAGGAGGAGGTGGTGGTGGTGGTGGTGGTGGTGGAGCAGCAGCAACAGCGAGGAGGGCTCAGAGGGCGGCACGCTGAATGGGCTGACTGACTGGGGATCCACCTTGGTTTCTGGGTTTTATCTTCAGTGATGGATGAACCGAATATCCTGAGACGCCGCGGTCTACAGGTAAATGGTCATTGTCAGCGCTCAGATGTGCCAGTTCCAGGAAAACGGGATGATAAGATAATGATGGAAGGGATTTCTCCGGGAATTGTTTTGGATTTAGCAGCTGAGCAGCGCTTGATTGCTTAGAAATTCCTTAAATCCTGTAATATTAATTAATTAATTATTCCAGTTGATAATTATGTGACATGGTTTGGAAATGTTATGAATGTTTCGTACTGGTCAGTTATTTCATCATGTCTGTTGTCTGTTCATCTAAGACTATCATGATTCCATGAATGGCAGCAATAGGTGCGCATAATGCAATTTATGAATGTAGCGTTTGTAAAGTAGATCTGGTCTCACTATCTTGATGTCTTTATTTTGGAGCTCCTCATTGGTGCTTTAGTGAATCTAGTTGCCTTGGTGACAGGAGCACAAAACCCAAGGGTTCCTGCATGACTGGCAGCAAATTCCCTGTAATCTTCACCAAGGCACCATGTTTATCTCTTGGGAATATCCAGAATGAGGATAATGAAGGGGGGTTTTCCTCCTCTAGTTCAGTCATGTGCATATTTCCTGCTTTAAATACAATTGTTTCTGCCTCATATCTTTCTGGAGAAGGTGATGCTGGGTTTGTGATTCACTGGTCCAAAGTGGATGTTCCCGACCTGTTACATTCATTTGCAATTTAGATTTAAGAGCAGCTCTGTGACTATTCTAATAATGAGTACGATGGTGAAATTATTCACAATTGCTCTCATGTCACTCCTAAATGCTGTAGGCATAACATAGTATGTTGTCTTCATTAAATATTGTTTCACAAATGAATCCTGCTCTGGGATGGACTATCTTTGGGAGATAACAGAGTGTCACCCTTTCCTATGCTTGATAAAAGCAGTTTTGCTGTTGCCCGAGCTCAAATGCATGTAGCCACAGGCCTGTGAGGATTTGTATGTCCTTGCCATGAAATGACTAGAATAACCATTTGCCATTCAAGAAGCTAGGCCATACTGCAGAAAATGATATTTATACTGCACTGAAATGAAGATAAGTGACAAAGACTTGTATACATTTACTGTAGCAACACCCATTTGGGAAACTGCTGTAGTCTTTCTTGTCTTAAAAATACATTTTATGAATATAAATGCCTGCAACAAATCTTCACATTCTGTTTATTCTGAGGAGTCAACATGTATTTTCATAGCAGCAGAACCACAGAAAATGTATTAAAAATGATAATTGTCCCCTGATTTGGAAAAGCTATTGATTTGTGAAGACCCCTTTTTGTTCTTCTGCGCTCAAACAGCAATAAAAGCGGGTACCTGTAATCATAAAAACATAGATAAAGCAAAGCATTTTTTTTAGAAAATATCCTTAATTCAGCCTTTCCCATCTCTTCTGTTCTAGAAAGAACTGAGTCTTCCTCGCAGGGGAAATGTGTAAGTATCATCAGCTGACTTATTCTGTCTCCATCTCCTTTTGCCTATCTCCACTCTCCTTGAACCAGACCAGCTTGTCATCAGTAACACATAGCATTTACTTGACTGTCTCCTGCAAAGGCAAGAGTCATCTGCTTATGAGGTTTTCCTGATAGACAGAGCAGCCTTACAGCTCAGACAGGTTTTATGATGTGAGTGGGAGAATACGCAGGAAATCTCAGAGAATCAATAGGTTGCCCATCCATTATTGCCAATAATCTGAATCTGTTTTTTCCCATTGTGCCCCAGTAAAGTAAAAAAACAATTCGGTGTCCATGTGATGTTTTCCCCCCTCCATATTTTTTTCCTGTCCAAAATTCTGATGACTATCAACAGAGGAGTGACACACATGAACAGCATGAAGAAACCTGTTTGTGAGTTTGCTGCTCAAACAGGATGTGCCCCAATCAGATCAACATCAGTCTCCGTACTGACCTGAACCTGCTCGGGGACTGTGGAGAAGAGTTTAAGACAGGCTAGTTTTATATATGAGTCAGTGGAAATATCAGAATCACAGGAAGCACTAACAGCAGATAACAGTGGACAGATTTAAAGCTTTTAAAGAGATAAAAATGTCTGTGTTGCTCACTTCAGCTTTTCCCCTTCCAGTAAGGTGTTTCAGACAAACAAGGAAATGTTTGTTTTAGATGTGTACTGTATCAGGACCAGTAGCTATGTTTATGAGCTAAAAGCTGTTGCTGTCTGAGTGATCAGAATATCGAATGGCTTACTATATTATTATTCACTGATTAAAATTAAGGGCTTCTCTCTGGATAGATCATTTAAATATTTCATTAGGGATCTGCAGTGCATCTGTCATATGTTTTAAACTGTAGCCTATAATAACCTACAGGGCTGGATTAAATCACTATAAGGGGGAAAATGAGCTATGGGTCGCTGTTTTCTGTTCCGGCTTTTAAAAAAGCTGAATACACAACATGTAAATTTTAGCACAGGCTGAAAAGACATAAAAGATATTCTCAAATAAAATAAGTAATCAAATTACCACAAACAAACTAGCAGTGAATCTACTAAGATCCACAATTGACAGGTCTAACGTTAATACGATATGATGTGCACGTTCTACCTGTACTATTTTTATAGATATTAAAGTGTAGTGTTCTAAGCGAATTGCTGTCAGTGTTGTTACAACTAAATGTATACAATCATCATCTTCTTTTTTTGCCCCTGGTGACTGCGGGATTTCCGACAGTACTGGAAGGCATCATTAGCCCCTCCTCCCTCTGACGCGGCTGCGCTGTCGCTGCTGGAAAGTTTCTTCACAGTCTTTGCATATTGGCCAAGATGTATCCATAATGTTGCATACAGCTGAAGACGGACTGCTTCGGAAATTCAGCTAGAAGCACAGAGGGATGCGCAGAGCGGACATGGCCGTTGCAGTCGCTCAGTACCACCGAGCTGCCGTGCTGTGGGTCTGCTTTAGTTTGTACCGAAACTGAATGGAGTTTTTGTCGTTGGACACAGCACATTAGCCTGACGTTAGCTAACCACCTCCGATGATAAACATCAGCTCCACCGGGGAGACTGTTTAACATGATGCTCACACTTTAACTAGAGGATAGTTCGCATATCTGGGTTGACTTTATCGGTCGTCACCACCACCATGGCTGACCAAAACTACTATTGGACCGTGTTGCCGAGCTACAAAACTAGTTTTGTGACTGGGGCCATGATGAAAAGATCGAAAAGGTAACAGTTATTTAACCTGAGACTTTCAGAATATGCAGACGGAGCTGCCGCAAAGCGAAGACGTCTGCTCTGCCTGTAGTTGTTATCGGCTCCCCGTTGAGCTGTGCTATTCACTGTCTTAACAAACAGCAATGTGTTGAATGTTTATCTTGAGCTATTTGATTCCCAGCACGTAAACGCAACCCCCACAGTGTCTAGTAAGCTAATATTATCAGCATTCTTCTCAGATTAATAATGCCACTGTCGGGTCTGTGATTGCCTTGTTACTGTATGCGGCGGTTACATCCGCCCTAGTTTTTGTTTCCGACAGAAAAACGTGGCCATTGTGGGCTGTGTGTGCAGACAGACTGCATTGTCTGCGGCCAGCTGTCGCATAAAGCCATACAAAGTCCCAGCGCTGATCGATACACTGATGTGTTTAGTTGGACTGTAGTGTTGTAGATCAGCTTTAATTAATGTGACACAATCAGCCCTCACAACGTGGGGCAGTAACATTTGCCTTTCATGCCCATGAGGACTCATATCGATCTTATTGTAATTAATGACAGTTTTATCTCCTTTATCATAATCCCAATATTTCTGTAGTGAAATGTTTTGCTCTAATCCAGGTAGAGTCATAGCCTTATGCATAAGATGAACAACTTAATGCTAATAAGTTCTCAAATGAAACCTTTGCTCTCACAGTCACAGTTTAAAACCGTGTAACGTAGTTTTCTCAGCTACTGTAGTCTTCCAGTAACATGGGAGTATCAGACTATCCACCTGTTTCATGTAACTTGGGAAGATGCATCAGTCGTCTTACCCTTTTAGCACAGACTGGATCTGAGTGGAGCTCAGTGAATAAATACAGCCCTTGACCATCAGCAGACATGTCAGATGTGCAGGCCTGGATTTCAGTGGCCTATATTAGTCATGCCACATGTCTGCCTGCAGCGTCCTCACAGACCACTACTGTTGTATGACTAGCCATATCACTGCTAACTGTTGATAAGGCATTCATGTGGGGTGATGCTCATGTACAGTTATATATGGTCCAGGCTCCACTGTGAGAAAAGGGCGTTTTGTGATAAGACTGTAATGCTGTATGCACACAGTGTCTTTCTGTGGTTGGAGCTGTGTCGTAGACATTTGGAAGCCAAAGTCAAGCACTTATTGGCTCTCTCTTCTCTCTGTTGCTATGCCATGTCTGGCGCTTTGAGTCTTTTTTGTTTGGGGCCATACAGTATACTGTGTGTATCTGTCTCAGCACCGACCCAGAAACATCAGGCTCTGTTATCGTCTCAGCCCCTCAGTTATTTTAGGTTGCTGCCAGAGAGAAAGAGAGATGTTATTGACATTACAGCGATGAAACAGAGCATGATGGGATTACACCCAGGTTTGCGGGGAACACCAAATGCTTAAACACTTCGGCACCCGCAGAGTGAGCTTAAGGCATATAGGAACCATATGCATACAAACATAGAGGAAGGGGACAAAATTACATTTGCATTTTGAAGCAACTGCATCACAGTTACACTGGTGTCTGTGTGGGTGAGTCATTGAGCCACTTAGTTATATCTGCTGGCTCTTAAACAGGTCTGCCATTCATCACACTTATGTGTGGCTTTTTAAAGAAAAGCATGTCCTTTAAAGGTCAGTCTTATTTGTTGTACTAAAACATACCCAGTTTAAACAAACTGATCTCACAAAGAGGAACAGCAGTTGCAAGTTGACCAAGCCAAAATGAAACCATCTCAACAGTACAGTCCGCTTCAGGTAGAGCAGCAGAAAGAACATGTCTTTCAAACAGATCGATCATTTTCTTACCTGTAAATGACTTTGTGTTGATTATGTGTGGATAAAGATCACGTTCCTCCATGGTGATGGATCTGTAATGGTATAGACAGCATGTTACAGTCGACATCATGGGAGTCGTCATGTTTGCTTGTTTCTCTGCATCATCCAACCAGAGGTGTTTTATGGGATCACTTGCTCCTAGTGGTACAAGCAGTAATACCAGTAACATTATAGTTATCAGTGTTACCCCATCACGGACAACAACTTGTGTTCATAGGCTGCCAGTTTTTTCTTTTATGTGATCCTTTTTTGCACTGGTAATCGCACGGCATAAACAAATGTTTTCTCTCTTCTGTTTGTTTTTCTCCTTTCACAGTTCCCGTAACAACAAGAGAAGGAGTTTGGCAGTCGGGACCCCGTCACCCACGCTCTCCCGACCACTTTCACCTCTCCCGCTTGCCACAGGTACTTATTTGTTTGTGATTTTTATTTGAGTGTCTGCTCGGTTCAGTGTGCCTTGTTGTTTGGCAGTTATAGTGGAGGTGGACTGGCTATAGATGCAGTCGTGGAAAAAGACAAGGGAGGGAAGATGAACTGATGAGCTGGAGACCACTATATTAGATTTTGTCTACTACATAGAATGCCACTCAACTGCTTTCTTTCTGGTGTTACTCAAGCTAATATTTCTGTTGGGTTACAGTGGGTACGGAAAGTATTCAGACCCCCTTAAATTTTTCACTCTTTGTTATATTGCAGCCATATGCTAAAATCATTTCAGTTCATTTTTTTCCTCATTAATGTACACACAGCACCCCATATTGACAGAAAAACACAGAATTTTTGACATTTTTGCAGATTTATTAAAAAAGAAAAACTGAAATATCACATGGTCATAAGTATTCAGCCCCTTTGCTCAGTATTTAGTAGAAGCACCCTTTGGAGCTAATACAGCCATGAGTCTTTTTGGGAATGATGCAACAAGTTTTTCACACCTGCATTT
>NW_018128052.1:2172636-2196633 GCF_001952655.1 Monopterus albus | reverse complement strand
AAAAGACTCATGGCTGTATTAGCTCAAAAGGGTGCTTCTACTAAATACTGAGCAAAGGGTCTGAATACTTATGACCATGTGATATTTCAGTTTTTCTTTTTTAATAAATCTGCAAAAATGTCAAACATTCTGTGTTTTTCTGTCAATATGGGGTGCTGTGTGTACATTAATGAGGAAAAAAATGAACTGAAATAATTTTAGCACATGGCTGCAATATAACAGAGTGAAAAATTTAAGGGGGTCTGAATACTTTCCGTACCCACTGTATGTTTGCCCACAGCATAGTGGATAAGAAATGCAGTCGTTTTCCTAGTCCTGATAGTATTTTCATGTCGCTTCCTCTGTGGCTAGTTATTCCTTTATCCAACTCCTTGGATTTTGGACTCCTTCCAATTTTTGAGGTCACCTCCATTTTTCTGCTGTCTAAATATGACATTTAAGCAGCATTGAGGAGGTGGATTTATTTAAGCAGGAAAGTTCTGTCGAACAAATGCGACATTCAACCTGCAGAAAATAATATGAATAGTAAACTTAGAGTCACTTTGAAATGAATTTGAATTCAGATAGAACAAGTGGGAACTCTGAGAGGAACATGATGAAACAACAAGGTAATTAAAACAAATACCTTATTTTCCGATATGAGATAAAAATGGTCCCACACGGCGGAAACCTTTCTTTTGGCTTGAGGCTGCTCCGTAATTCTTGATGAATGTGACAAACCGCAAAAGATCAGAGATTCGTTTTGGCAGATGCATCCCGTTGACATATGCACTTCCTTATAAACACAGTTTGGTGCGGCAGTGTCAGTTCGAAACAGTTTCTGTATTGGTCACGTGACTTTCTTAAAGCGATACGCGCACCAACATGGGGTTTTGCTCTACGAGCTCGACGCATGTGGTGACGCATCGGTGTTACCGGACCCATCACTAGTAATAACACATTTTATGGGAGCAGCAGTGCTGTCTGTCTGAACAACATTTGATTTCAGGCCACAGGTGTGTTCGACTGTTGAACTACACTAATAACGACTGGTAAAATGGAGGTCAACCCAAACTTTTGAGTGGTGGTATACAGAGTTTATTTCATTATCTACTAGGTTTCAAATTTGTCTATCTTCTTTAGCTGGCAGCAGCCCTTCAGAAAGCCCCAGAAATGTCACTGCCAGCACGTCTGCCAACTTCCAGTTTGCCCGCAGGTAAGCATGAACTCAGATATCTTTTAATTTGAATTGGTCTAAGGCACTTACGCTCAGCCAGCTTACTACAGTAGTGTTTTCTCTACCAAGTAGTCTACCCAAGTGGAAAACTGGTAAAACCGATCAAGTGCAGAAGCCTCCGAAAACGGTGGATTAAATGCAGATTTTAGCATCAGAGTCCCTTCATCTTTCTTCCTGCAGTGACGTGAAGTGACAGAAGTGCAGTTATCCTGCACATAAAAAATATATGCCAACAGAAATGTATTTACATTCATGCTTCACTCAGCAGTCAGAACCTGCAGAGAGTTAGAGATACCAAAGTTGCTTCATTAGTGACTTTTCCCTGCAAGGTTAATAATGCCCAGTTGAACCAAACATCAGCTCATAACAGCTTTGATAGAGCGTCAACATTGTTCACTTATATAAAGCAATAGCCTTCTGAATAAAAACCAAAAAATAACATAGGAAGTTTTTTGAGGAATTTTGAGTGGCATGAAGAGTGAACTTGCCCCAGCTTGTTCTCTTTTGCTCCTGCAATGGAAATAAGGCAACAGAGCAGCAATCCCAACCAGCTGAAAGACCCCAGGGCCACTTGCTGGATATGGATCTTGGCATTTATCAAGCCAGTTAAGACACAAGTCAGTGCACACACTCATTACTCAGGACTGCTGTGGTTATGCGGAAACATTGCAGAGCTTGGCCTCTTATCGTGCCACTGTCTATAGACTCACTGGGATTTAGAGAAACAGAACTGGCATCCTGGTCCAGTAGCAGGAAATAGTGTGTTATTGACCTGCTAGTAAAGATATTTAAGGCAAAGCAGCAACATGTAGGCTCATTCTGGTGGTTACCAGTATGCATATACAGAAGCTTCACAAATGGACAGCTTCATTGAATTTAAATGTTTTATGCTGCTCATATCAAATATGATGTATTAGGAATATGCATTTCATGTTACAGTGGAATATGGGAATATGGCATATTACACCAGTCATTTCAGGGATGGTAGGAAAATGCCCTCCTCATAGGATTGCATTTTACCAGCCTGCATGACTCCCCTAAATTTATTGAGACTTTTTCAACATTAAAGATGCTTTTTTTTTTTTTTATCTAGCGGTGTGAGGACTGCCTACACTCTGCCCACATCCTTCACACCACAGGCCACAGGCATTGATTCTTAAATCAGTTTCAGACCTTGCTTTTAATCTTAGCTTCCATCTCTTTAAGACTTGCAGGACCTTAATGCAACATCCTGGTATCCACAGTAAAAAGGTTTGTTAGCACATAGCAGAGGGTATAGGCTACATATTCAATATGAACCATATCAGAAAACACATCACGAATCCTCAGATCTCGGAGCAGAACCTTCCAATTTCACCGTGTCACCTCTGATTTAGCTGCATGTCCCCAAGAGCTGGTTTCTGCGAGAAAACCTTTGGCCATCCTTGTCATCACAGATTGAGTCAGTGAAGGAAAGCCGTATTGGATGGAAAAGTGAGAGGACAGTGGAGATAGAGGCGTTGTTACAAGTGGAAATTTCACACATAAGTGATGAGGTTTTGTGTTTTTGTTAGCCGTCTGGGTGGGTGTTTCATGGTGTATATGTAAGCACTGTTTCTGAGTGTATGTTGTGTGTGTGTGTGTGTGTGTGTGTGTGTATAATGAGTCAGAAGCTAAGTGTGAGTCTCAGTGCTGCAGTGTGATGGCAGCGTGTTCAGCAGCAGACCGCCACTGGCTGCAAGCTGTGACAGACAAACCAGAGTGTGACAGACAGACTTACAGTACTCTTCATTAAATGCTGTTTCTTTTTCCCTTTGTGTCCTGCCCTGCCAACTTTCCTTCTCTTTCTCGCCTTCTCCATTTGTGTCTTCCTCTTTTTGGATTCACGTAGCCAACTTGCCCGCGGTGAGAGGTAAGAAAATGACAAACTGGTGTTTCTGTTTTTTATCACCACAGTTTCAAGCATCAGATGTTATCTTTTAGTCTTTAATCTTGCATGTGATCATCTTATATTAAAATGAGTTTTATAGGCATAAAAAGGTGAAACTGAAGCTTGGAGTGAGTCAACAGGATGTGTAGGTTTCATGTAGAATAACAAGCGACCACTGAGCAGCGTGCTGCTGTTTTGTTTCTGCAGAGTGGATGGGCGAAGGTGGTCTGTGGCGTCAGTTCCCTCATCTGGATATTGCACCAATGCACCCAGTTCATCAGTATCTGTAAGTTGAGTTTTGTTTCTGTGGCGTTCTCTTCCTGTAATCTCAGTTGTCTCTCTTTCCTTCATCAGATATTCAATCTCTCTTCAAACCACTGCCAAGGGAGCATTTAGCTACTTGCTGTATCAATCAGTTTACAGCACTATGGCGTCTTGTAAATGCAAGGCACTGACTGACTGAGCTGTAAATCCCATCTGTTTACACACAGTGTGGGTGTTAAAAGGAAATAAATTCATGTCTGAATTATTGCTGATTTATAAAACACCCTTTCAAAGTAAATACTTGTATGTAAACTTTGCACCTGGACCAGATTTTAGGCCATTTTTAACTGAAAGTATTATATCTTTTGACCAGCAACTCAAGGTGAAAGATGGTAACCAAATTTAGTGTCTTGAGCAAAGTGCTGCAGCTTCGCCTTGTCTTCTACAAGTTAAAAGTGATGCTTCACCTAAAATATATCTTCGACCATGAAGCTCAGCGCCTGCAGAACTGAACAGGTGCTGTGAAAAATTAGTATATGAGCAGGATGTTGCAACAAATGCAAGCCAGTGCATGTACAAGTAGATGAAGCTGCAGGGTAGATCACAGCAGAATAGACAGGAGGATGAAGCCTGTGCTTTGACCGCATTCACATAAAATCCTCCCTGGGGGTTGTGCGGAGGTGTGGCCATGTTTATTTGTGTTTTAGAATGTAACCGCTATGAAACAATCAAAAAGAAATGTTGATTCACTCTTTTGTTTTGCTAGTGCCACTCCCTGTCTTCATTCACATGTTAGCTCTTTAGGCCGTGCTGATTTTTCTTTCTCTCTTTCTCTGTTGGTGGAGTAGATTTAGAATACAGCCTGTGAAGTTTGGGCACAAAGATAAAAAGAATGGCTCTCAAGCATGAGCCTGAGCTCTTCCTACCAACAAGCTGTTGAATAGAATCAGATTGTTCATGAATTAGTAATCATTCAAGATTAACAGGCCTGTGCTGCAGTTTTATCGGGTGTCCACTGTTAGCCACCGTGCAGGAAGGGTTTTTGCTCTCCAGGTCTCTGTGCCAGTCACATGATTGAAAACAATGAACTGGACCTATCTCAATGGTGAAGAATCCTTTAAAAATTCCTGGATCCTGTTGATGATCCAGATCAGCACCAAACTCTCTAGTGCATTGTTTTGTGGGCTGTACCCGACCTCTCCAAAATATTTAATTCAAATTCATTCATTACTTTTTAGTTGTGCTGTGAACAGACCAACAAAAAAACAAATGCCCACTAAAACATTACCTCTGCCTTGGTGGAGGTAATAATCATAAACCTGCTGTGAGAACAAAACCTCCAAAAAATCTTCCAGAAAAGCTTTATGTGCATAAACCGTTTTTAGCACCAAGTCCTGCATGTATTTATTCAGTTTTGGTGTTTAAACAGACAGATTCCCATTGTAAACGTCATATGTTCAGGTTAAATACAGTATAAATATGCTGAAAATATTCTCCTAGGTGTATGGCAAACACTATCACATGATATTCTGGGCTACCATGCTTTCAGCCACCGGTTGCTTTACCCCAAACAGCTGACTGGAGATGGATTTTGTATCCCTTAATGACTCAGCAGGATATGAGCTGGGATGATGCAGCCCCCTGTCATCAGCCTTTTCTCGCTCTTACCACCTCAGAGAGGAAATGGGTATGAATCCACAGATGCCTTTCCCAGAGTTTTCCTGGAATTTCTAACACGATAATGGTTATGATTAAAGATGAACAGTTTTAAACATCCACGACTTTTAAAAGACATAGAATTCTGCCCAGTATGAAGTGATGTTATGGCTAAACTGACCAAATTATTTGCAGTGGAACCAAAGAGGGATTTAAAAATTCACCGTGGTTGGAAAGTAGTTAATGTTTTGCCACGTGAGCCTCTTAGTTAAATAAATGACTTCATGCCGAAATGATATTGAGCTGCTCTTTGTGTGGCCCCTTTAGACCGAGGGAGAGTACGGGAATAACAAGCCTAATCGCTAAAATAACACAGGTCTTGTTGAAATGCATGGTTCCTTTTCCTGGATGACATCACAGCTGAGCAGGGACTCTAAAGTGTTTCACATTTCCTCACTAAGCTTTTCTCAGCCAAGCTGCACCTAGCTGTATGTTGATGGTTTCTATAGTGATTAACATCTCACTTTCAAAGTCATTACTGAAACTGCAGTTTGGGGGAAAAAAAAAAAAAAAAACAATACCCGCCTCCTCTCTCATAGCTGTAATTTTGTACAGCCAACCACATGGCTTGGAGACGGTGAGGTCAGCCCTCCCCACACAATGCCCCTTTCATGATCGCAGTCAGTGAGGTCTTTATGCTGCTCTCCCTCAGTTCTGACATGTCTCTAGTTTCCTCTGCAGGATCTCTTTCTCCCTTCTCTCTGTCATTTGTCTTCTGTCTCTTCCTTGCTCTATTGTTCTCTCCTTTTTCTATGTCTGTTTTCCTTTCACTTTTTCCCTGTTTCTGTCAGTCAGATTAGCCACGCTTCCCTTCGCTCTTCTCACAAAGAAACACAGGATCCCAGCCAGTTGGGAGCTGTCATAAATTCCAGGCTGCATGTCAGACATTTTGGCCCAGAAAGAGAAAACGAATGGATGCATGAGCAGACGCAACAGCTGTTACTGCCTGCCTCAGGGCGTGCTGCGGCAGAAAGGGAAAAAATCCTGCTTCAGAGCAGCGGAACACTAACGCTCACAGTCTGTTTTTAAAATTAGAAAGGGCTTTATAGTGTTTAATACTAATTCAGGTTTTCTCAGCATGTCTTTTTAAAGTGTTAAATCTATTTCAGATCTGCAGTGGAACATGAAAGCCTTTAAGATCGAGTATTAACAGGATAGCGAGTGATTCTGAGAGCAGTGTGGCTCTCTTGTCAGAGGAGACCTTTTAGCTCAGGATGTTACAGTACACTGTATCATCAAAGCAGTAGAAGCAAAGCCTGACATAGGTACAAATGCACAAATAAAAGTAGAGAAACTGAGGAGATAAGTGGCTTTCATCAGTTTATTTTGATGTCCTATTTAAAATATCTGATTTGTCCCCTCTGTGTTTTTTTTTTTTTTTTCCTCTCAGTCCTCTTCTTCCCAGGAGTTATTGCACCAATTGCCCTTCCAGCCTACGCAAGATGATCTCCACTTCCTCTTCAAACATTTCCGGAGCACGGAGAGTGTGGCAGATGAAGAGGGAGCACACGCCTCACCCCCTGTCAGGCTCCGCTCACGCAGTCTTAGGTAGCTTGGCTTGCAGTCATGCACTAACTATAATGCCCAGAAGGTTTTGTCACAGAAATGTTTCTGTAACTTTACAGTTCACTGGGAGATGAGATAATCTCATTATCTTAGTTTAATTTGAATGGGTGGAACCAAAGAGCTACATCTCTAATGTGGTAGGTTAAGGTTTGGAAAGAGGGAGGATAGATTTCACAAAATATTACACACTATTAAAACCAGATTTCAAGTAGCAGCGTGATTAAACTGCAAATGTGCCAAATTTAAGTATGTCTGTATGCTAGTAGCATGTTACATTAACTATGTTTTTTTTATAAGTGTGGTGTTTATTGACACTGTTTTCTAGGAATCTAATGATATTTGTAGTTTCATGATAGCACAATAGAAAATTTCTTGATGCTGTCGTGGGACTGTGATGGTATGTACTAGGATGTTACATACTGTTATTTCATAAGTTCGTAGGGGTGTTGGACACACGAGGAATTTGACCAGAGTCATATTCCTTGTGTGACCAAAACACCTGGCCAATAAAGCTTATTTTGATTCTGATTCATCAGTATAACTGTGTTCAGGCTGTAGAATTTGAAGTGGACATAGCGAATACTCCATCCTCAAATTTTACAGCTGTTAAGTGCCAGCATTCCAGCTTTCTCGTTTCAAGAAGTGACATAGACGAAAGGAAATTGACAAAAGCATAACAACTTGCAAATACTGCCAGACAAAGGCAACGCTAGGCCCGTTTAGAACTGAGACAATCCTGGATAAATCTTACAGAAACAGTCTGGACACAACTGTGCACAGCACTTTAACGGAGATGGGCAGAAAAACCGGGTGCACATATGCAAAATGAACTGCTTAGTAATCCCCCTTAAAGTTTTTTCTCTAGTTAGCTAGGTATCTTTCTCATTTAAGCTTCTAGTTGAACAGGCAGCTGATTAGCTAACCTGTTGAACATTAGCACTATGACTGCAAATAAAAGGTTAGGACAAAATCATGACTGCCATTTGTAGTTTTCATTATTGAACCATAGTTCCTTCTCTGCCATTTTATTTGTCTGCTAGCTAAGAAACGACCCATTCCAGATATAACCATAGCTTTAGTGCGATGCTGCACTTCCTTTGCTCCTCTGTGATTGGAAAATTCTGCTGTACAAATGGAAGGTGCTCGCTGTGGAACCAATATAAAGCCTACCGCCTCCAGAAAGTAAATGTTTAGCACCTCATCATTAGTATCTCATTAAACACTTAAACAGGCCCTCTATAGCTCTAGTGGTGGTGAGCTTTGAGGGTGGAAAGGAAAAAGGGACGTATTCAGGGACTTATGTTCAGTAAAGTCTTAATTACATGTTGATTTAAACAGCTTAACATTTATGTTTTTAAGTTAAAGTTTATAAAGTGTGAGCGTATAGTTATGTCAAGCTTTATCAGTGATAAATGAATTAAAATTTTAGTTTATGTACAGCAAATACACAGATTCCCCAAATCCTCAGTTTCATCTGAGAGAAAATCCCTCCAGGGTTTTAGCCAGCTAAACCTCTGGGCTGCAAAGCTTATTAAATTAATATAGCTGACTTTTTAAATTCTGTTAACACTTCTAAATTACTGCATGCATTGACTGTGGAAATAGATGACAGACAAGTGTTTAAAACAGCCTCAGCAGGTGTCTAAAGCATTTGTTATTGCCCTCAAACATGTCCCAAGGGATTCATGGTTGCCTACAAATAAAACCACAATATATGTGCATCTGTTGTGGTTGCTCAGAAATAATATGTGCTTGTCATATCTTGATATTATTATTTGCAGTATGTACTGTATGTGTGTGTAGGTAAACCCAGGGTTGCTTTTTCTAACATCTGTGATGGCAGCATGTTGATTTGTAATGTGCACAGACAGTTTAACAGGTGCCCCTTTGTAACTGAAGTCCTTTGCACACAACAGATGTGGCCATGGATACTGCAAATGGGATCATTGGCTGAAGCACATTACTATCACTTTCAAACTTGCTGTCTTTGTGACTTGGGTTAATAATAAACAGTTTCAGTCATGCGTTTGTAATTTATTCATAGGAAATTAATTCACTTTGTGTAGCTTTACAGTTTCGATATTATTATTCTTCACTTGAAAAGATCTAGTATTTTTTATTTTATTTTATGTTTACTTATCCTTCATTTAACCAGGAATGGTCAAATAAAAGTAACTGGGCCATGCCAACATTATCCATAAGATGTTTCACTTTAGTTCAAGGATTATGTAAAACAGCAACACGTTTCCTTCCTTCCTTCTTCCGTCTGTTACTTCTCTGCCTACCTGTCAGTTTGCAAATCAGTTCCATTGTTTGTATGTGGTTCGGTTTTTGTATACATAAAATAATAACTTTATTGGTGCAAAACAGTTTTCTGATATTTATTGTTACATGTTATTTTTATTATTTTCTTTTTTCTTCTTCTTTTTTTTTTTTTTCTTTTGCCTCCAGCCCTGGACGGACCTGTGGAACATTTGACAATGAGATTGTCATGATGAATCATGTCTACAGAGAACGTTTTCCTAAGGTATCTTCAGTGGCGCTATGCATGTGAAAAGATGATCTACATTTCTTGAGTCACTCACTTGTTACTACAATACTACGTTAAAGTAAAGAAATGCATTTTTGGTTGTTTCTCAGGCAACAGCCCAGATGGAGGGTCGGCTCCTGGACATCATTGCGGAGTGTTCCGCAGACACTGCTCTTCCACTGGCTGATGGAGTGCTGGGATTCATTCAGCACCAGCTGGTGGAGCTCGCCAGAGATTGTCTAGACAAGTCACAGAACGGCCTGGTCACCTCCAGGTACTTTGTGGAGCTGCAGGAGAAACTGGAGAAGCTGCTGCATGAGGCGAGTGTTTCTCTTCTTCAACAAATGTTTTGTGATCTGACGCACACACATAAATGTATTCACTTTTTCAATTATGATTCAGCCATGTAAACATGTTTGTTCCCTCTAAGACTCCATCAGTGGATCTCTGATTGTTGGTAGTTCAGATTGCCCTCTATATACTATACTGTAGCTGCACTGACTACATTAAACTGATATTGCCTCTTTAATTGCTGTGCTGGTTCCAGTTCACTGGCCAGTATTGGTGTTGCCATTTAATATTATTACATACAGTAGATCTCTGCTGTAGACAAGGCGTTGATTATGTAATGATGTATTACATAACCTTTCCAGCAACAATTTTGGTGCAGCAAGCACTGCCTTCAGCAAAATAGATTATGGCTCCTGCTGCAGACTCGGACTTTGAATAATTGTCTTTTTTTATTCAGACAGTTGAATAATTTGAGTTCAATTAGTTGCACAGTCAATGCAGTTTGTTCTTATATTCATCCATGTAGCTTTGTTTATCCTACAGTCCAACAGACATAGCTATATTTTGTCTCTAACGTCCACTAAAATCACATTTTCATAATTATTTTTTAAAGTTTTACATGTTGTTTTTCCAGCCTAGATAGATTGTATTTTAAGCAAATGGTCCCTTTTGGTTTACATAAATGTTTGAAATTGTCTCTGTGCTTGCTAGTTTTCAGTTGAATTATAGTTGCTGTTTCATAAGACTGTTTTTCTTTAAGACTTTTGGAAGATTATATCTTTAAAACAAATCCAGCAACAGGCAACGAATGGGCTTACCTGAACTCTGAATGACACCATTCTTTTATCACCTCTGCAACACAGATTCTGAATCTGCTGTTTGACCAAGGCAAAGCAATATTGGACCAAGATATGAAGACAGTGTTAATAAAAGTGTATCTGCAAGAGTTTTCTATTATTTATAAATCTGCCAAAGCAGCAAGAAATGAGCATTGATGCAAGACGTTGAAATTCCAGCCACGATTCCTTAAATCACCTTCAGATAATGAATGGATGCTAAAAATGATATAAGCCAGACCAAAGTGCAGACAGCCTCTGTGGATGAACAGTGTGGCCTTGTGGTTTGTGGCAATTTGATTAAGTCTCAGTAATAATTCATCACTCTCTCTTCTTCCCTTATCAGGCGTACGAGCGTTCAGAGAGTGAGGAGGTGACCATCATCACCAAACTGGTCAGGAAGATTCTCATCATCATCTCCAGGCCTGCCAGACTCCTGGAGTGCCTGGTAAGACTCGGGGTCAGACATAGTAGTGATTATAGGTGCTGGAGTGCCATAATATCAACATGTTCACCACCATAGAGCCTTGAACAAACTATCTGTCCCCTGTAATGCACATATGGCAGGTGGCTCAGTCATTGTGTGCTCTAGTAATGATAGTTGTTGTAATAATGATAACACAGTTGCTTGCTGGAGTAAGCCAGCAGCATGTTTGCCTTACCGGACAAGATTTTTACCTGGAGTTTTTCTTGAGTCCTTTAATATTGGCAGAAGGTGCCATAGCAGATGATTGAAGTTCTGAAATTAGCACTGTTACTTTTCCCAGTAGTCCCACAGACAAGGACAAACACACTGGGTTTACTTTTGCAGCATTCCCAGCTCTGCCATGAGGACTGTATACCTGCTCCATGGTGGATTGTGTCATCTTATTCAGTTTATTGAATCATACTGGAAAAATGTTCTATCAGACATAGCAACTCGTTCTTTCTTTTTTGTTCCTGGTGTGTGTGGTTTGCAGATTTTCTATGAAAATATTTCTTCAATATTTTCCTCTAATTGCTTAGAATTCAGAGCCTTTTTTGTTTCGCACAAACCAAAGTAATCCATATAATATGTACAAAAAAGCAACAAAACAATGAAACCACAACATTTTATTTTTTTTAATTCTCTCTCTCTAGGAGTTTGATCCAGAGGAGTTTTACCAACGTTTGGAAGTTGCAGAGGGGCAAGCCAAGGTGGATCAGGGCATCAAGACTGATATTCCCAGATACATCATCAGCCAGCTTGGCCTCACCAGGGATCCCCTAGAAGGTGCCACATTTTTTGTCTACCCCATCTTTGTGTTTAGAGCCTGCTTCAACTGATTTCAAAACTCTTAATTATATAACTGACCTGACACCTTTGAAACAGATCACTTAAAAATCTGCTAACAAATATGCTCTGGACACATTTTTGGATTTCATTCAGGTTTTGTCAAGTGAGCAACAACAGTCTCATTTTGTTTATTTACTTGCAGCTCTGTAAAAAAAAAAAAAAAAAAAATGTTTTAAGAAAGCCGCCATGTACACAGTGACAGTTGTCTGGTGTTTTGTTAAGCATCATTAGTCAGTGTCATTGCAGACAGCTGACTAAGCACTGATTGTCTTCATTGATCTGATGCTGTTACAGAAATGGTCCATCTGGAGCAGACGAGCCCGAGTCATAGGTCATCTAGCAAGGAGTCTGATGACACAGGAGACACCACACTTATACAGGTATAAGCTTTTATTGAGCAGTTGGGGAGTAGTTCAGTAGTCTAGTGACTCTGGAGTGGTGGTTGTGCTCAAGAAATATAAAATGTCAAAAGGCAGAGCTAAACAACATTGAAAGAGTTGCTGAAATAGATGCAGTCTAAGTGGCAAACGGAGCACTTGTCTATGCACACACAGAGAAATCCTTTATCACAATGGAGTCATTAAGTACGTGGATTCAGCGACTTAATTTTGTTTTGTTTTTTTTGTTTTGTTTTGCTTTTTTTTTGTGTGCATGTGTGGTTCAGAGCCGAGCAGCCTGCACCCCTCCTCGAAGGAAACCACTGGAGAGTGACTTTGACACTATCAAGCTCATTAGCAATGGCGCCTATGGGTGAGTAAGACAGACTTCTTTGTGTTCGACTGACTCAGTTTCTTTGTGGACACCGCAGAGAGCCTAGTAAAAGCAGAAAAGAAACTAAAATGAGGCTATGTTGTCTGTGTTTTGTGTTTACACTGACAATTTGTCTGGGCAGTGTTGTTTCAAGTCTGAACACCAGGTCCAGGAGTGAGTGATGGTCATGTTTTCTCCTCTTTTGTCCCGCCTTCTTTTCCTAATGAAATTTCTGTTGTTCTCCCTCCATAACTGTCATGTCCTTATGATCCCTGGTCTTTTTTTTTTCCTTTCTTCCACTTCCCTCCCATCGTCGCCCCTCTGATCTTACAGGGCTGTATTTCTGGTGCGCCACAAGGAAACTCGTCAACGTTTTGCCATGAAGAAGATCAACCGGCAGAACCTGATTTTAAGGAACCAGATCCAGCAGGTGTTTGTAGAGCGCGACATCCTCACCTTTGCTGAAAACCCATTTGTGGTATCTATGTTCTGCTCTTTTGAGACACGGAGGCACCTTTGTATCGTCATGGAGTATGTGGAAGGTACGGCTGGTTTGCATTGTGAGAGCATACACATTAAAGTGAGCTGTCTTTCCATTGCATGTTTTCTAGGAATACTGTATTCAAACTCTCTTCTGTAAAGTACACCTTCAATATGGAATGCCTAAACAAACCATCTGACCTGACTGTCTGTCTTCACGGCCTCTATTATACTTTAAGGTGGGGATTGTGCGAACCTATTGAAGAACATTGGTCCACTACCTGTGGACATGGCACGAATGTATTTTGCAGAGACTGTCCTAGCCTTAGAGTACCTTCACAACTATGGCATTGTTCACAGAGACCTCAAACCTGACAAGTAGGTCCCCGACCAGTATCAGAAGAGAATATTCCCTCAGATTTCACATTTCATTTTAGGCTGCACCTTTAAAGATTTCACTATTTTTAGACTTGCTCTCATTCTTTAACAGGCTAGCAATCTTTTTGATTTCTCTGAAACATTCAACCTTTGATATGTTTTATTGAATCTTAGAATCATGATTTAGTTTAATGTAACATGAAACATTTCTGTGTTTCCTTCCTTGTGTAGTTTGTTAATCACCTCCATGGGACACATTAAGCTAACAGACTTTGGGCTGTCAAAGATCGGCCTAATGAACATGACGACCAACTTATACGAAGGACATATTGAGAAAGATACCAGAGAGTTCATTGATAAACAGGTCCGTCTCTTCTCAACTTGTTGTCACTTCATCTCATCTTCTGTGTTCATGACCTTTAAATAAACATTTTCCCCATCTTCATTTGTTCTGCTCTCTACAGGTGTGTGGTACTCCGGAGTACATTGCTCCGGAGGTGATCCTGAGGCAGGGCTATGGAAAGCCTGTGGACTGGTGGGCCATGGGCATCATTCTTTATGAGTTTTTGGTAGGGTGTGTGCCTTTTTTTGGAGACACGCCAGAACAACTCTTTGGTCAGGTGGTTAATGGTAAGAGATCCTTCAGTTTCACATTGTTATTGTGTTAAATAATGGAGCACTAATATTTGTTCATGTTGGTTTTCTGTATAATTTGCATGAGAGTCCCCCTGGCTATGTAGATGAATTTAAATCCCTTCACTGAGTCACTGGTATGTGCTTCTTTGACCAGATGAGATCCTGTGGCCAGACGGAGAGGATGCTCTGCCAGCTGACGCCCAGGACCTTATCACCAGACTGCTGAGGCAGAGCCCTCTGGAACGCCTGGGAACAGGTGGGTGGCAGCATGTCTGACGACCGATGGTGAATTTGTTAAAGTTCATAGAAAAAAGCATTCTCATCATTTGAATCGATTTTCTCACAAGAAAAGTATATATTAATGTATCAAGAGAGGCATAGTCAAAGTGGCAGAGGAGCACCTGTACACCAGGCTCAAGATGGGCAGATGTGCAAACCAAAGGTGTTTGTGTTCTTCTCTAGGTGGAACCAGTGAGGTGAAGATGCATATGTTCTTTGTGGGTCTGGACTGGACTGGCCTCCTGAGGCAGAAAGCTGAATTCGTCCCTCAGCTAGAGACCGAAGAGGACACCAGCTACTTCGACAGTACGTGGAATTATTCACAGATACGCCTACAGGGTCTTTCATGAGGTAGTATAGACTCGCCTAACTTATGATACAGATATGCATCTATGTTTTCATGCACACAGACAAACCCGGATACACCTTTTGTTAGAGACACGGGCCACACTACAATGAGAATAGGCTGTAAGATACAGTGCCTGGTGACAGTTTCAGTTTAGATAAAAACAATGTGAACACTTTTTTCCTGTTCTCTACAGCCCGATCAGATCGCTACAGTCACCTGGAGTCAGATGAAGATGATGAAACCAATGATGATGAATCATCTCTGGAGCTGCGACAGTTCTCCTCTGTGGCCCATCGCTTTAGCAAAGTACTTGTTACTGCTCTGCTGAATCATCTTCACCTAGAGCAAATATACCGTGTTATACCATTAGAAGATATAGCTAACATGAAAACTAATTGTTAAAATAAAACTGTGATGTGAACTCTGGAAAAAACACTCCTCCAGATTTCTAAACATTTTTGTGAACTTTAGGTGTACAGCAGCACAGAGCACCTGTCCACCTCCACGCCGTCCAATCAGAGTCTGTCGTCATCAGAGCGAAGCCACAGTGAGGAGAAGGAGGAGCGATGGGAGGGCAGGGGAGTCCTTTCCCCTGGCGACGGACACAAACATTTGGCTAGTGGAGACAGAAAGGCAGATGGACACAGGGGGAGGTGAGAGCCTGAAAGGACAGAGTGATGTCCTTATTATAAGGAAAAAATAACAGCCCCCCTTTTTGCTTTGTTTGCTACAGATTTTACGAAAGATGCGAGATGGAAATTTTTATGAGATACTGATGAAACTCCTTACTACTAAGTAATTCTCAGTCATACATATTCTCAGACATAACAGTGTCATTTCATCCAGGTTTGTTCCTTTTGGCATGGGGTTTTTGTCTGCGCACCGTTTGCTCTGACCTCCTCCACCTGATGTGCAGGTCAGGTGGAGACATTTACATTGCTCAGGTGGGAATGGGAGTGTCAGGTTTTCTGCCTTCTATTCAGTGTAGATAGGGAAAGGCTCCAGTGACCCCTATGACCCTAAATAAAATGAACGGTTAAGATATACAGTAAAAGACTGACATGACCTCTACTGAGCAAATTGTAATGTTTTAGCAGAGTAAAATTAAAAGGTAAAGTTTTTCCTCAAAATAAATGTAACTGGATATTTGTGAATAGCTAAAACTGCATAACAGAGCTGATTTACTTCTACATTTTTGGTAAGTCTTAGGTTGTTTTGTTATGTTGGTCTACAGTTGCTGTTCTTTCAGAGAGTGCAGCTGCTTATTCCTACATTATAAACCCTTTGCCCGGTTTTTAAGTAGGCTCGTTTGAGGTTTTACTGAGATTCTGTGTCTGTGTGTCCCTTTGCAGCCTGCGTCCTCGTGCTTCGTCCAGTTCCTCCCAGTCAGAACGCAGTGCCAGCCCACTTGTGATGAACAGCACCCAGAGCCTTGACATCATGCCTCGCTTTGCCATCTCTGCAGAAGAGGAGGGTAAGACTGAAAAACACAAACACAGCTTCTCTCTGTCACTTGTAAAACACCAGTGCTCACAATCTTTGCCTCATGAACCTAGATGGGATGGTTTCCAATCTACGGCGCATTCGTCTCCGAAGCAACAGCACAGGCACCAGGCCGTCCTTCCGGAGAGGGGCTTCCCGGCGCATCGCCCACCAACTGGAGACACCAGAGAAATCCAGATCCCCATCTGGCAAAGTCCCCAAGTCTGCCTCAGTCTCTGGCCTGTCTCTTATCATCACTCCAGGTAGACAGGATGATAATAACTTATACAAAAAGAACTAGAGTACTGTTCAAAAGTCTTAGGCCACCATTAGTTTTGCTGTTTTAGCAAGGTTGTAATGATGGCATATATATTTATATTTAAGATATAATCAGAAACTACAGGAGATGTGTACATAATATTAACAAACACAAGATTTTCAGAATAAAATGTTTTCTACTGTCCAAAGTCAGTATTTAGTATGACCTCCCTTTGCACCTCTCTCTCGACTGGCCTAAGACTTGCACAGTACTGTACATCATAAAACAGTGAGAGTTTGGGGCATTTTTGGAATGGAAAGGAAATAATATAACAGCATAATTTAAGGAAATGAGCAAGCCTTATCTGGTTTTCATTGATGCTGGTTTGGATTTAGTTGCTTGCTCAAGTTCCAGTCATAGTCATGTTTTTAAATCAAGTCTTTTAGAGGCATGACTTTCATATATGCATGTGTTTACAGCACCCTCTACAGCCTGATGTGTAACTTACACAAATGCACAAACCATAAATACTATTAATCTGGTCAGGAGTAATATCATTTATGTTCTCACATTTCAGTTATCTAACTAAGAAATGAACGTAGAAGAATAACTTACATTTTTAGAATTGTTAGAAGTAGTAATATAAGTGGATGGTGCAGCATTTACAGAGTTGCAGTCAGAAGTGCGTACTCAACCTTTCTCCTTATCTTCTTCTCCTGGTTCAGACGACACAGCTGGTCCTCCTGCAAGCCCTAAGTCGACCCTGTCTCTGTCGTCCAACCCCTCATCCCGAGACTCATCTCCCAGCCGGGACCTGTCTGTCAGCATCAGCTGCCTCAGGCCTCCTGTGGTCATCCACAGCTCTGGAAAGAGGTTTGGCTTCGCTCTGCGAGCTATTAGGGTCTACATGGGAGACAGTGATGTCTACACTGTCCATCACATGGTCTGGGTACGTGTCTCAGGCAGTCATGTAGTATATTCAACAAATGTAGAGTGTAATTATAAAACACGCACAGTTTATGTCATACATATTTAAACAGCTGTTGTCGTCTTCATATTTTCTTTTAAATGGCCATAAGTCAGCATCACCAATTACTGGCAATGACTAAAGAGACTCACTGATTTGTGCTAAATCACCTCTGTTTTATAGTTTTTATGAATGTGACTTACCTAATGTTATGCCTACAATAAGGATGTTGGTGTTTCTTTTTTTTTTTTCTTTGACCGTGTAAGTAAACTGAAAACAGTATTTGTAATGATTGCATAGGTGCAGTGTTGTCAGTCATTGTAAGGGCTGATTAGATAGTTGCTTGACCAGTAATTTTGAGGTGGTGTGCACTTATGTTCACAGTGTGTTGAGGACGGCAGTCCAGCACATGAGGCAGGACTGAGTGCTGGTGACCTCATCACTCACGTCAATGGGGAGTCTGTACAGGGACTAGTCCACACTGAGGTGGTGGAGCTCCTACTAAAGGTAAGATTGTTACCAAGGATAATTTTAAATGTGAAATTTTCCTAATTACTTATTGTATATTGATGAGCACCAGCCCAGACAACATCCACAAAAGAGATTTGTTTTTCTCACACTAATGTCCACACATTTGGGGGTTAAAACTAACAGCCTGTAATCAATCTGGTTTAAACAGAGTGGGAGCAGAGTGACCCTCCAGACAACTGCACTGGAGAACACTTCTATCAAGGTGGGCCCTGCCAGAAGGGCGAGCTACAAGGCCAAGATGGCCCGGCGCAGCAAAAAGAGCAAGAGGAAGGAGGGACAGGACAGGTACAGAAGGGTAGAATGATGTCACACCCATAGCTTTACTGTTGGACAGCTCATTATTAGATTTCAGACAGACATCTTGACTTCTTTTCTTTGGATGAGACTTTTTCTCTAGTGCTGTAGTTGATATCATTTTTGTACTTGAGTAAACATGGAAAAGGTTAAACCAAAGAATAGTACTGTAATCATATTTGACACCTGTATTTTTTCTTTTGCAGCAGACGACGTAGCATCTTGAAGAAGCTGTCTAAGCATACTCCTCCTCCGCCTATGCAAAGCAGTCGTAGCTTCTCTTCAGGGCTCCATCAGTCATCTAGCGACAGTCTCTCTGGTTCTCCCACACAGTCTCTCTCTCCTGGACCTTCCACACCCTGCCGCTCCCCTGCTCCCGACCACTCCGGAGGTGAGTGACGATAAATTGTAGACTGAAGCCAGTCTCCTTTTGTGTTTTTGTTTCTTTGTGATTGCCAGTTTTTTTGGATGAAAAATAGACAAACTGTTTTATCTCTTTCTTTCAGATTCAAGTTCATCTCCCTGCTCCAGCTCCCCTAACTCACCTATACCACAGGCCCGTCCGAGTTCCCTTCATGTCTTGGGTCGCTACACCAAAGCTGGCCGCTGCAAATCCACCAGCAGCATCCCCCCATCACCACTGGCCTGCATCCCGCCTCCTCAGCCTCTCTCTCCCCAGTGCACTCCATCCTGCTTCCCCAGTCACCCAAAGTCCCTGCAGGGTTTCCATGGCAAGACATTGTCCCCTCCCACTATTGCTCGCCATTCAGTTCGTCCCCGCAGTGCAGAACCACCGCGCTCGCCGCTCCTCAAGAGGGTCCAGTCAGCAGAGAAGCTGTCGGGCGACAAGACGACAGGGGGCTACCATGGAGATAGGAAGGCCTACAGCACCCGCCGCCACACCATGGAGGTGCCTCTGTCTGAGGGGGAGGGGCTGGAGGACATGGAGAGGGACACCACCACCGGGTTTGTCTGCGTTGGTGAGCACGGCCGTCAAGCCCTGTATATCGGAGGGCAGAAAGGCCACCAGGACATGGTCAGTGGAGGCAGCGAGCATCACCGTTGTACCACGTCCCCACAGCACCATGGTGCCAACCACCACTCCAAAGAGGTGGTGGTGATGAGAAAGCTGGCCCTGTCGGAGCGGAGAGACTCATTCAAGAAACAAGAGGCTGTGCAGGAAGTGAGTTTTGATGACATGGAGGAGAGAGAGGCAACGCCGAGCCCCACGCTTCCTGTCACGCAGCCAAAGGGGTTCAAAGCATCCTGGATCAGCTCAGCTCCGTCAGAATACAGCATGGAGCTGGAAGGAAGGGGATCGCAGAGTCCCACACCACAGCAGAAACCCAAGTCTAAAGACAAAGAAAGGCTTTAGTTTTACACTTTGACCTGCTACTGTACTCAACATTTGAAGGCCTTGCATGTGTGTCCAGAAAACTGTGACCAAGTCCAAAATCATTACAAGCAAGTCTTTGAAGACAGAAGAACAAACTGAAATCAATGTTTCTCAGTAAAATATGCATCCTGCAATAATGACCGCTAAGCTATGTTTACTTTCTAGATTCCCAGATTTCTCTCTTGGTTTTCAAAACACCTGGAAATTTTTTTTTTTTTTTGTTTTTATGAAAAAAAAAAAAAAATTTATGGTTGTTGCAAATGCCTTGGATGCTTCAGCTGTTATTTCAGGACTTGTACAAAAGGAAAGCCACGCGACAACTTTTCATTGTGGTTTTAAGGAAGGTGCAAAAAATGGAGGATTATTTTACCCTAAATTCAGATGAAAATTATAAAGAAAAATTAAGGATTTCCAAATGGAAAATTGTTTTCATTTTCTTTAAAATTTTGGGTTAAATAATCCACCATAGGAAAGGGGAGGTAACGTCAGTCAGTATCACACCATGCTTCATTTTTACATACCACAATTTCTGTCTAGAGCAGGGTGCTGTTTTGTGTTTAAAACAACCTTAGAGTGTTTACCCTGCAACTATTAATGTACTGTGGAATTTGAGAACATATTCTGTGCTGCTTCTCAGATGACATCTAACCTGCAGACTGTGGTGGTGAATTCATTCATGGAGATTCATTGGTCCTGATCACAGGCTTTGTGTTAATAGTTTAAAGAACAAAAAATTAATGTCATAATACTTGGAAGCCTTGCACAGGTGTCAAAGCATGGCTTAGCCATAGGAACCATTTCAAAGAAGTACTGTAATTGTTCATAAGAAGCTTCATGCATGCATGGGCTCTACTGTCATGTGCTGTTTGTGTGCATCAGTGCTGACATTCCTCTGATCAGCATACATGTGTGTAGATAAAGCTTTGTGACTACCTTTGGCAACCAGGCTGTCATCTCTGTCCTCTAATACCTTGCTGAATCAAGCCTCCGTCCAGCTCCTTCAAAACCTAGTTTTAGCTGAAGTGTTCACACAAGTCGTAGTAGTCGTGTAAACGTTAAAGCACATTTACCTTTCAGGACGATTTTTATCTGTGGGTTTCTAAAACTGTACAGTGGATGCAACATGCAAAGCTGCTTCCCTTGGCTTTTTTAATGTGTATAATGAATTCATGTTTACATTTTAGTGAAAATATGTGTGTGTGGACTTTTGTTAAATTATTATTATTAAAAAAAAAAAAAAGAAATGAGGAAGAATGGCGAAATTCACCCAGAATCTCTGAGTGGATGAAGGAATGAGTAGAGGTGATCTCCCTTTGTATATTTTGATATGGAAACAGTCTTGTTGCAGTACTAATAACTATGCTGTTGATGTATATTGTATAAACGATGGTGGACCTTAAAACAGCTGTCGGTGTTTTCTGAAAGTGACCTTGTAAGGATGGATGGACTCAGAAATAATGTGTAATGTCATTTTACTGGCACTGTCAACCTCAAAGGATTGTGTATGTTTCATATACCTGTATAATTGCCCCATGATTTTGTAACACTTTTTTTAAGTTTGAAGTTGCTAATCTGATATTTAGGCCTTGAATTCCTGAGCTCCATCAAGCAACCTAAACTGCTTCCAGTGTTATTTTAGATCACTTAGAAGAGAAGTGTGTCCTGTGTTTTTGGTTTAATGAAGGCATACACCTTTGTGTTTTGCAGAGTGGAGGGAACTTTAAATGTGGAGGTTTAGCACATGCTAAGATTTGTGGGGTCCCAAATTAGAAGTTACATATTTGTACATTGTATTTTGGGTGAAAACGTGTCTGTGGGATTTATCTCCAAATTTCTGATGCAATATGCATCTTGGTATGTTTTTAGGATGTGATCTTTTTATTTAGTGGCTACACCAAACTTTCATAGTGTCTCTTGACCTTAAATTGTGTCATGATGTTATACCTTTTTTAAATCAAGAGTTCAACCTGTGGAGATCTCAGCAGAAGTGAAGCATTCACAAGAAACTCCATCACTGTGCGATAAACTCCGTGTGGGTGCTCAACACTCCTCCATGTTTTGCGGTTTCAGTGTGTCTGTGTGTTAAAGTTATTGCTCCCTACTTCTACCCCCTCATTCCCAAATGACAAACTGGCCTACCACGTGGCTATCTGGTGCAGACTCATGTGACACTGTCTGTTTTTCTGTTGTCTTTACAGTGCTTGAAATAAACTGGGAAGTCCAGGACTACAAAGTGTTTGTACTTGTCATCTGTTCCTTATACAACAATGTTTGCACATTTGTGGAACCTAAACAGTCCTAACTTTTTTTGTGCATGATGGTGGTCAAGTGGGTTCACTGGTCAGAATCCACCAGATTAGCACTTCGCTCTCAGAGTGCAGGTTTACTTGTGGTTCCTAGAATCCACAGAAGTAGAATGGGAGCCTTTAGCTGTCAAGCTCGCCTCCTGTGGAACCAACTCCCAGTCTCAGTTTGATAAAAGATAAGCTCCACCTCTACTTCAACCCACTCCCCATTACAATATTAATCTTTACTTATATGGCACTTTTCAAAATACAGTTACAAAGTGTTTCACAAATATATAAAACGAAGCCAAAATAGAACGTGGTTGAGCACTTTTCCATATGAGCATGATTCACTGCAATAAAAGTGAAACATAAAATTACACAGTTTGGGACATTGGTTGAAAGTAATGAAGTACATTTACTCAAGTACTGTATTTAAGTACAGTTTTGACTTCATTACATTTTTGAGACAAGTACTATACATTTTAATCCACTACATTTATTTGATAACCTTGGTTACTTTTCAGAATCACATCAGTAAAACAAAATACAGTGTAATCATAAGAGTTTATTGATCAATCAGTTTATTGTCATATGCACAATAAGGAAACATGTTTCCCTGCACAATGAAATTCTTCCTTTGCTGTCCACAATGAATGCCAAACAATATAGTCTAAATATAAAATAGATAAATAATAATACAAAATAAAGGCAATTTTAAAAACAGCAAGTGAAAAAAGGATAGGATAACAATGAAAAAGAATGACTGAAACAAATAACTGACTAGAGTCTGAGAGAGACATGAACAGCAGCCTGTTTGTGGTCAGACAATGTGGACACCGGTCTCCTCCCAGCAGCCCAAAGCTTTAGATTATGAAACAGAAACTTAGCAGAGAGGACATCTGGGGCGGCACAGCACAGTGTTGTTGCTCTTATATCTGCAGCAATTTGTGAGAACTGCAATTGCAGGAAAAAGTTATTTCTGGCTGGGCCTGACTGACAGGGAGGAAGAAAATGTCTGGAAGTGGGTGGATGGAACCATACCTGTGTTCAAGTGAGTTACCCCGCCATATTGGTTTCACAGAAAAGTGAATTCATGCATTTTAGTGATTCCTGACTCGATTCCTTGCTTAATTCTGCTCAAAACAACAGGTTTCTGTGATTATAACTAACAAACACTTTGTATGATGCTTGAACTTCATGAACTACATGTTGTTCATGTTGCTGCTATCAGGAAGTGGAAGCCTGGCCAGCTTGATAACTGGACCCATGGCCATGAAGATGGCGAGGATTGTGCCGGCCTTATCCATGATGCCAACTGGAATGATTTCTAAAATTGTAGAAACAACAGACAGACAGCTCCCAGGAACAAGAACATGGACTGCGAAGCTCTTCATGAAGAAATCGGGAGGCTTCAAGGGATGCTGAGCAGAGGCAGGGAGAACTTTAACTATGAACAGAACTGGAGGATCCAATTTAGCCAAGAGCTAAGCCAGACAAAGGAACAGCTGGCTTACCAGAAAGCCAAGACTGAAGACTTTATCAAGAGGGAGAAAGAAGCTAGAAAGGAGCTTGAGAGGCTGAGGCAGTACTGTGACGCAGAAGCTCTCAGCGCCTCGAACATTGCCTCTCAGGTGGCCAATAGTATAAAGAGGAGGAAGAAGAAAGATCTTCAGAAAGACTACGAGGATCTGAAAGTGGCATATACGATATGCCAGAAGAGGTTCACGGATGAGCTCAATGCGGAGAGGAACAAGAACAGCGCTCTCCAAGAAGAACTGGAGAAGCTCAGAGCTTCACACCATGAGCTCAGCCTGAGAGGTGAGGACGATTCCCTCGCTCTCAAGCAGCGGGTGGAAAGTTTTCACAGTGAGCATGAGACAGAAAACAAGTCTCACTCCGACACGGTGGAGCAAGATCTCCAGCTGATCGACACCCTGAAGGCGGAGAAAGCCGCTCTAAAGGTGGAGAACGACAGGCTGAACGTGGAGAAAGCCGCCCTTCAGCGCGAGTTGGAGACTGAAAAGCTCGCTCATGCGGACAGGATAGAAAAAGATCTCCAGCAGATCGACACCCTTCAGTGTGAGCTGGAGAATGAAAAACTTGCTCATGCAAACAGGCTGGAAAAAGATCTCCAGCTGCTCGAAGCCTTGAGGACTGACAAAGATGCCCTTCAGTGTGAGGTAGAGACTGAAAAGCTCACTTATGCGCACAAAGCGGAGCAAGATCTCAGGCAGATCGACACCTTAAGGACGGAGAAAGACAGCC
>NW_018128052.1:2154487-2159629 GCF_001952655.1 Monopterus albus | reverse complement strand
CAGATGAAGCAGCAGCAAGATAGCAGATATGTCACTGTCCCAACCTACAGATCAACAAACATCAGATTAACATTATGCCATAAATACATTACCGTAAATTGGCACAATTACCTATATAACCAACCATGGTGATTAAAAACAGACACAGTCATACCATTCTCAACTTCAGCAGCTGACTCAGCATTGCACATTAATTCCAAGAGCTCTGTGGTGGGTATCAGTCCATGGCTTTCCTTTAAAACTTTTGCTTTGAGATTGGTGGGCCACTTCTCCAAGAATTTGTTGGCAGTGACCTCATCAAAAAGGTGTCTGAAATCTTGTTCTATCTGTAATGCAAAAATACAAAAAGGAGTGATAAGTGACACTGCAGGCTGCATGGAATATTTCAGTGATTTAATGAATGATTTAAAGAAGAAACAGAAGTCTGAGGATTCCCCCCCACCCCACCCCCCTTTCAATAAAAGCAAGCATGTCTTACCAAAACATCTCTCTATGTGGTATAGACACACCATTTCAACTGAAAGCATGCTGTAACTGTGCGGACGACTGCATCTATGGGCTTGCATTCTGGGCCAGCCGCCTATACTGTGGCTGCAGACATGGGTCATGGCCGCTTATACTAACCTCACAATTTTATTGACTGTTCATGCACACTTGTTTCTTTGTTATTTGTTTGCATGTTCTCGTTTGTATGTCTGTCTAAAAGTAAATGGAGCCATGAGTCTGATTAAAAAGGTAAGGCACTAAACTGTGTTTACAGTCCTGTCCTTCAGTGCCTCCTACAGGTGTGTGACATAAGACACCACAACATGTAGCGTGGCTGCATGGCGGGACGCTCATAAGGTAAGGACTGACCAGCTGCAGCTTTTTGTCTTTGTCCAACATGGTCACCATGGCAACTTATAGCACATCTCTTTGCTTCTCATATCATCCAGGTGGAGGAGTTTTGGTCACTAACCATCTGACAACCTCCATGATGTGGGACCAGTTTGCTGCTGTAACACCTCCATATACTCTCATAAAGGAAGTATTGAAGGGACCTAGCTTTCGCTCTCACTGCCTGTCTGTCAAACATGGCTCTCTATTCTGTGTTAGTCTCGTATCCTACAGGGGACAGAGTTTAGTCGTTAACCATCTGACTTCCTTGTGCCCCTCACCAGTTTATCAGGCATTTTAATAGTCCTGCACTGCTTTGGTTACTGACTGAGATCGGCCCGAGGCTGCCTGTTACTCTGTGCTCACTTCATACTCTGACACATTAGATTGTCTGGGATACTGGCTTCCTCTAGTTTTCATTCAGCCCATAGATAATCTGTTAGAATACATTTCATATCTTTTTTTTTTGGCACACTTATTTTGTCAAGTTAAGCATTAGATTAGATAAACTGGGCTTTTTTCCAAACAAACAAACAGCACTTTGTATCTTTAAGTGCTGTTATAGAGATTATCACTGCCCAGATTTTGATTAAAAACAGTTTATTGTACTTTAGCGTTAGGCCCCGGGTCATCCCGCTCTGCCAAGTTTCAAGAGGGAGTCTCGCGCTTCAACTAGGCCCGGTGAGGTTAGAGTTTAGCTTTTCATATTATTAGATTTTCCAGATGTTGGGAGGCCTCCCAGCAGGGGAATTTATCCCACTCCTGCAAAGCGTTAAGCCATTGATGCGGGGATACTTTAGACAGTTTCATATTTCCATTGTCGTCAGACCTGGTTAACGCGGTGCCAGCTGGGGCTGCGTTTGGGTTCTTGGGAGGGAGCCTGGCAGAGACGGATGACAAAAAAAAAAAAAAAGCTTATGGACACCCAGTTTGGGTGTATATGCTAATTGCCCTGCTGTCTGTGATGAGAACGACAGCAGTGATACTATGAAGCCTAATTGTCTACACAGGTTGACACCATATTGAACATATTACTGAGTTTTACTCTTTAACTTTCTTATAACAAGATTATACTGTGGGCTGAATTGTCTCAAGGCTAATAGGCTTTGTATGGAAGGAACCAAGCTCTGCAGGGACAGGTTCTTCAGTGATTAAAATGAAAATTGGCCCTTTGCAGCATGTCATGTCTTGTGAGCTCTTAGCTTGGCAGCATGAATTAGCCTGTCCTCTTTTCTAACTCCACATATTCCTACACAATGTGCACTGATGGTGTTTTCTAAGCTGACATGTAAATTAGAAGTGAGAGAGTAGAAAACAAACATGAGACAGTTGTAGTGTCAAATCAGTGATAGTTGCACTGCTTTTTTGGAAACAGGTTATGTGTTTATCTTACTAAATCAGTGCAGAGTGACAGTTCTAGGGTTAAGGAAACCAGGGCTTCTCCACACTACAGAGAACAAGGCCAACTGAGTCGACTCTTATCATAAGAGGTTTTTCTCCTTCCCCTTCTTCTCAGTGTGTGAAGGAGTCTGAGCTTTCAAGTTATTGGTAATTTGGACAGTTGTCGAGTACCTCTTTAAACCTGTATATTTGCTGGAAAAGTGAATGAGGTAGTCAGGAGATGTGCAGGTACCTAGAGAAATAAGGCAGAGTCGAAGCAAATACAGGTTAGATCATGGGCCCCTACTGAGCTGGAGCTGTGTGCCATGCTTGTGCAATTTCCAAAACCAGACAAGGATCCCTCTGGTTTTGTGAATCAGCTGACATGGTATGCTGTTATAATCCTACTAAGAGATGTACTGTACAATTGATGACATGTTTAAGGGGTAGATCTGGTGAGATAGAGCCAGCCGTGACTATCGCAGTTCAAGTTGAGGATGCACAGAGTAGACCTGACTGGATGAAGACCTATAAAACTCAGTTAATGTGTTGTGCCCTTAGACAACAAGCAGCAGACCTCTCACTTCCACTCATCTGTATTTGAGCTTTACATTTTTTAGACTAAAACCTACATTTCTTGTTCTCAGTGAACACACTTAGTTTCAGGACCATGCTGGTGGTGACTAGATCTTTTTCCTCTCCCCAAATTGACTTCACTGTTCCACAGCTCCCTAGTCGAGTATCTGAAAGCACCAGTCAGGGAGAAAGAAGCCACTGTGAGGCAAAGTGTGCGGGTAGAGGGGCTATAATCCTTGATATGTTAGAGAAAAGTACACTGTACTTCCTGGTTGAGAAGTTGCAGTTTACCAAGCTGTTTCCTGTCCTGCCAGAGAAGCTGACGTGGGACGCTGGGACCCAGACGTTGTCGTGTTCAGCTGTGAAGAAGACGAAGACCCTGCTCTACCACGCAAACAGGACCATGAGGAGGCTGCTACAGACGTCCACACCAACCTCTTTGGTCCTGAGAGTTGAGACTGACTTGATGAGATCTTGAAGAGACTATTTCAGCTGAAGCTCAGTCAGCTTTACCTGAGTCTACCTCTGCCTTGGATGAGATGACTGCAGCTACTGGACTTGTTTTTGTTGTTGTTGTTGTTGTTGTTGTTGTTGTCGTTTTTTTAAAGTTGTCAAAGTGTTCCTTGACTCTATTTGAAGACTCTGAATTTTGGAACTTTATTGCAGAGTTGCACAAAGCTAGGTCATTTTTCCATCATTAAATGGTGGAAGAACCTGGGCAGGCTTAGCGGTTAGACTGAACGATTATCCTTGCACATGAAGTTGTGCTGTGACATGTTGTAAACCCGTCTTGGTAAGTGGAGTTGTGCTGTTTTCTAAGTCTTCACTGCCCAAATTTTAATAACTTTATTTTACTTTAGGGTTCAATTTCTGAGTTGTCTCACTCTGCCACGTTTCAAGGGGAGACTCGTGCTTCAACTAGGCAAGGGGAGGGAAAGTTTTGCGTTTCGTATACTTATTAGATTTTTTTGGACATGGGAGGCCTCCCAGCAGGGGAATGTATCCTGCCCCTGTAAAGTAATATTGCTGATGTAGGGATACGTTTAGCAGTTTCATATGTAGATGGGATTGTTGTCAGACCTCTGTTGCGTGGTAGCTGCGATACCGACTGGGCGTGTGTTTTGGGGTTCTTGGGAGGGACCAAGCCTGACAAAGACAGATGACTCAGATGACTAAATAAGCTCTGAGACACTCAAAGTGAGTGTATTTGCCTTATTTTCCATGATAAGAATGAGAGTGATGACTATGAAAACTATCCACTCACCCCAACGGGTCGAGGCAGAAGGCCACCCACCTTGAGTTGGGGTCTGTTGGAGGTTTCTTCCTCTAAAGGGAGTTTTTCCTCTCCACTGTCGCCAAGTGCTTGCTCAAGGGGGATTTGTTGGGGTTTTCACTATACTGATGATGATAAGATCTAGACCTTACTATGTAGCGTGCTGAGATGACTTGTGATTTGGCGCTATACAAATGAATTGAATTGTACGGTCAAGTACAGGTTGACACCATGTATAATTATTTTTCCAGCCACAGCTGTTGCCTGTGCAGAGGCATAGAAATATAAACCGTCAAAGAAGCATCAGGTATTTCTTAACCACACTTTTTGTAAAATCTTAATTCATAAAAAGTGTAACTGAAATAAATGTATAGTGAAAACTACATTAAGCAAAAGCACGTTTCGGCAGACTTTTTTGTTACTAATGGACGGGGTTGATGCTGAGGTCAGTGTTTCAGACTCTGGAGTCAAAAGTAGTTCAGCTCACGTTGTTTCACTTTATAACCGTGGTTTTGTTTTGTTTTTTTCTGATAAGTGACCAAACTCCCTTTAAAAATCCAGCAGGTTAATTTTGCTTTTATAAGAACATAACATTCAATATACTGTATAACTCAAGCTGCACTAACTTAAATGTAACACCTTCTGGTTAAGTCATAGCAGTAATACATTAAGTCCAGGCATTACAGCTGATGTTGTTACAGTTCTTAAACCAAAAACAATGCAAAAGCTAAAGGCAACAGTTAAAACGGGAGCATGATGTCATCTTTGATCACACATTAAATACAGAGTCAGAAGAACAGTGAAAAGACAATTGATAAATTGGAGATAGTCTCCAGTTTTGGTGAATGCTTCCATATAATCTAAATCTTTGTGTGGTAAAAGCAATAGTGGTCACAGTATAGTAGGCTACTTTGTTCATTTTACTTTTGAGGTTTTGTTTTTGTTGATGCATCTCGGGTGCCATCTGTCAGATGCTATTTTCGGGAATTTTCCAGTATAACATCAGCAGCCAGGCGAAGCCCAGGCTTTGCCATGCG
>NW_018128052.1:2146474-2154354 GCF_001952655.1 Monopterus albus | reverse complement strand
TTTTTTTTTTTTTTTTGTATGTGTATGTAGTATATATTCTACATATACATGTGCATCATAGTATGTGGTTTATGTCACAGTAGTCAAAAAATAAATGCACTTTGACGATATGCATTGTGAAGTTAACTATGATATCTGACATGCATAAACTACCAACCAGAAAAAGAATAGGCAAAACTGATGTTAGAGCAATACAGAGTTAAATGTAAAAAAAAAAAGAGATGCCACATTTAATAGTTAAAAAGGTAACAGCTGATGAATTAGCTACTTGTAAACTCACCTAATGAACTACAAACTATAGAGCAATGTGTTTATTTGTCAAACTATTGCTGTTACCTGCAGAAATATGTCTGATGAGCTAATGCTGTTTTGTTTTTTCCCCAGTGACTACATAACCATCAACTAGTTGCTTCAGCTCTACAGTTATACATATTCGACAGTGGTGTTTGCCTTGGTGTTTTTTTTAATTTTTTTATCGTAATAGTAAAACTGAATAGATCTGTTTGGTTGGATAAGTTAGTCCTGAGAAGAGCTCTAATAGGACTAATAATGGTACTATTGGTGTGTAGAGGATTCAACAAATTGTGAAAATAGATTTTATAGGTTTATTCTAAATAAAAATCAGCCTATATAAATATTACCTTAGTACTTTGATAGTTTCTTGTTTTTCCAGCTGGATGCACTAGAGGGCGGTAGAGCATAAGCACATAGTCATGTTTCTACTCTGTTTAAATGTTTGAGCCTAAACTTGTCATCTATTATAGGGCAGCAACTAATTGTGTTCATTATCAATTAATAGGCCAGTTATTTTCTTAATTAATCAATTAACTGTTATGCAAAATGCCCTTTTGTGAGAAGTTTGTCATTGTTTAGTTTATCATAAAAAATTACAAAATCAATTAATTACTCAACAAAGCAGCTTAATTAATTTTCTTTCAATCAGTCCCCTCAACTCCTCATATACAGTCTTTCATTGGGTAAAGTACAGGCATGATGACAACAGAAGCTACCTTTTATGCAATGAACACAAACTGACAGCAAAACAATACAAAATGACCACACAGATGCAAAACAAACACAAAAGATCTCTAAATCTCATGAGTTCTCTTTTTCTTTATATTTCTCTCTCATGCATACAAACATTGTCTTCAAGTCACCACTCAGCAAAATTAATTTGTGTTTTGCATTAACTGTGAGGTGAATCCCTATAATATCTTGGATACTTCTAGTCTAGAAAAGGAAAATCAGCGCAGTTGTACGTAGCTGCCATTTTCATTTCATGCTGTACGCTAACTAGAACCATCCTCATTTCAGTGCAGGTTTAAAACCTTTGTATTTGATTTTCAAATAATAAGATGGGATTTTTACTTTTCACCTTTAAAAATACATTGTCCTTAAAAACTGAATTAAACCTACTTTGGAGGTGGAGTTTCTGAGTTCTCTCAGTTCCATCAGCTACTGAGAATGGCTGGAGAGATGTCTCTCCAACTCCTCCTTGATTAGTTCCAGGTCCTCTGCCAAGTAATTCAGGCCCTTACATTGATCCTCTATACTCGCAACTTGCCCCTGGACTTCTGTTACCTCTTTTTGGACGCCCCATAGCCACCTCTTCATCTCCTGCAGCTCACTCCTAAGTCGGGTGATTCTGTGCTCACCTGTTCCCAGTGTGATGTCCTGGCAAATCAGAGGGGAAACAGTGCATGACCTCAGGGGCATACAACACTAGGTCTTTACATAAATAGCCATGTTTAGTGTAACGGTGAAAATAAAAAATAATCCAAGATGACAAGTGGATATAGTTCATAGCTATTTATTTGTTCTTCAGAGTGTGGAGAACACTTATCCTGTATTTTGTAAGGGCTTTAAATGTGCAGTCCTTTTCTCACAGAAGGAAAAATCATAGGTGTAATAGTAAAATGAATGATAAGTGAATTTTATTTAACTCCTTTGCTTTCAGGGCCCTGGTGTTATCCATGCTGACTCACTTGTCACACTGCCATGGCCTGCTGGGACACGACAAGCTTCATTTGTTTCTTCTGTGAACGCACTGTGGAGCTGTAGCTGTCAGTTTGTTTCATCTGTCCAAAGGATATTCTCCCTGAAGCACTGTGGCTTGTCAACGTGCATTTTAGCAAACCCCACTCAGTTTTTAGGATTCTCTTTCAAATGGACTCTTTCTGGGCCTTTGTCCATGGAGCCTTTTCAGAAAGCAAATTATGGTGTGATTGGACTCATTTGGACTGCAGCTTGTCTGTTTTTAAGATTTCCTTGGTTCCTTTTCCACCATTCAAAATTTTTTTCTGTTCAATTTGGGCTCAGTTGAAATATCAATACAGTCCATTTATTTATCACCACTTCTGGGGACTGGTGTTTTCGCTCAGGCCATTATAGGACATCTTTGTAGAACAAGTTCAGAATTCGGATATTTTTCCAGCATCTCTGTTTTAATTCAGATGCATGCACGTTTACATCATAAGAGTTTTTAATTGAAAAACAAATGAAGCATTGTTTCAGTGAGATGTAAAGATCCCAACATTTTGAGCTACATCTCTACATAGGGACCACCATTTAATGGGGAAGTGTTGTACAGGTGTGGGCAGTGTATTATGCAAGATACTTGGCATCCATTTTATTTCATGTTGTATAAATAAATAGCGTTTTAACAGTAGTCCAGCTGATTGTATGCACTGATGTACAGAGCTCTAGTGTACTTCACATTCAACATCCGGGCCTGGTTATGTACTAAGTAAACTATGTTACCTTGTTTACCAGCTACAGCCAGGTCTCATCTCTCTCATCCTCATCTCTGATAAAGTTTTCTTATGTCTTATCTACAGGAGTCAGTAACGTCTGAGTCAGAAAAGGTCATAGTTAATATCCAAAAACTTTATTTAGTCCTGTCACATACCTCCGTACATTCTTTTCGTTTCGTGCACAGTGCAGGGATTACTGCTTGCTCGCTGCAGTGCACCAGCTACATCGTGCACGACGTGCACACGTGCGAACCTTGACCCACTTGTCCCTCAGCTTGTGTTTTGCTTTGACGTTAGAGCGACAAATCATTTCTTTTCACGTTATTATCAGTCAAAATTGATACAAACATAGGAACTTGTTAAAGTGGCGCAGAGCAGATCGATACTGGGGCGCGTACACAACTAGAAGGGCTCTATCGACGTCTATGACGTTGCTACTTTTGCTTTAGAGTGCTACTTGAAACGGTGACCCCTCACTAATCGTTCGGACTTTTCCGCTGGGCTTCGTCACTTTCCGCGCTCTTCATATTAGTTCCCACGCACTCTCCTTCCCTGCGCCGTGCTGAGCTGGAAAATGGCTGTGTAGGGCAACAGGGAGTTGTGAACGGGGAAAAGAAAGAAGGATCGAGCGCAAAGAAGGCGAAGTAAGAAGTGGACAGAGGTTTTGTTCAAAGTTCCGCGCACTGCGAGAAGCTATCGTCAGCAGAGAAGACATCACACGGACTCTGTCCGCTACTTTGAAGTGTTAACGCGCCTCAGCCACAAGTAAGAAGGTTCAAGAAATATCCGCGGGTGAGTTTTTCCAAGTTATTGCACATTTCCAGTACAGCAGGGCAGCAGTCACTGTACTGGAAAATGGTGGAAGCGCTGCAAGTGTGGTTTGCTCACGCAGGTCCACACCGTTGACTTGTGCCGTACTTCTGGAGTTTGGACACCAGATTTTCTTGGGGTTTCGTTGGACTCTTTGCGCTAAAATGTAACGTTTGTTCTTGCAGCATGATGCTCGGTGCTCGCAGCTGACGTGTATGAAACGCTGAGCCCGTTAAGTTACTGTAATATGAACATTTATTGTAAAGTTGCTTTAGAGTCGAGTTACTTTATTGTGTTTTTTTCTTTTTGTTTGTAGGTTATTCTTAATACGCTAAAATGATAAAGATAACTTTTGAACTTGGTAGTAGCTTCTAAAGTTGTCATTTATGCCTCATTTAAACCTGAGACTTTTTAAAGATAGCCTAAAAGTAACAATTCAAATGTTGCAGATGTTGAAAAGTTGTACTCTAAGTTCTACAAGGCAGGCTTTGCTGTATGGCTGTGCACAGCACTGGTTGTATGTGCTACACCTTTACATTCACTGCACACTGTAGGAGGCCATGCAGTGTGGAGGCCCGAGATAACATCCCTACATTGAGGATTTGGCTTTCATCTAGAAGTTAATAGAAATCGTGCCACTTGCATAATAAGACACTCCACTGTGTGGAGACCCCCCACCCCCTCCCCCCCCGAAATTCCTGAGTCCAACATTATGTAACCAAGTGTCACCATCCATTATTTTGCTTTATCAGTGTGAAGCATGCCATATGGCAAATCCTTCATTCTTCTTCTCTATGTCTTAAAATGCTCTGAATGACTCGCAGGACTTATTGCATTAAAGCTTCCAACAGAAGATGACACTTGTCAAAATGGCAAGTGTCGCTCCAGAATCAAACGTCAGCTTATCTCAAATTCCACCAGACGCTGCATGGCCCTGGTTATTTTTATTATATCTCCTTCAGCTGAGGGGCCTAGTTTAACTGAAATTGTGTTATTTGATCAAAATGGCAACTGCTTTAAGGCTGCGTCAGTCAAGGCTCCAGTAGAAATGCTGCAGACTTTGATCAGATTTGTACCCAAGAAAAACCAACGTTTAATAGTTTAGAAACAAGAAAGAAAAGTAAATTAGCTCTTTGCAGTCGGACAATGCACTGGATACAGATCTAGTTGGTCATGTGCAGTACACTATGTAAAAACCTCTGTTCTGGGTGTGACCAGTCACACCCAAGACTATTATAGTACTCAATATAATAACAGTCAGATAATAAATCATTTTATTAGCATCAGAATGCAAAGTGTTGGACCGAAAGACAAGTTAAATTCATTTGCTTTAGGTGCCACTTAATGTGAATCATTTAATTACAAGCTAAGTAGAACTGGTTCCTTAATAATCCATCTGTGTCACAGTGGGATTAGTATTTGATTAGCTTTGTCGTTGGTATGTGTTGCTACGGAGGCCACTTTATGTTCCCTGCATATATTCATGTTTAGGTCAAATAGAGTTAGTTATAGAGAAGCTGCTGTGTAGTTTATTGTATTTGACTTGTGATGGGTAAGTTGGTAAATGTGAAAGAAACCAGTACAGGGTTTACTAACAACTTACTATGAGCTAACTACGCAGTAAAAAGACCTGCGGTATTTTCAACTGGTGCAGACTCTGGAGGGGTTGTTGGAGTCAACATGTTTAAAGTTAAATACATGTGGACCTAAGGTAGCATATTAAACTATAAGGTGTTGAATTGCCTCCCTTTTAATACAGTCTTCTCTAACTGTCGAGCCTTGTGGCACAGTTGATTCTCCAGAACAGTGGCGTCTCAGTACTACATAATCTTTGTTGCAGATGTTTCTATTTAGCGAAGTGAACCGTTCGGCTTCATTAAGGACAGATAGAATTCAGGCAAACACAACTTAAATCATAAAATGCCTAACCCCTCATTTTAGGCGAAAAAATAAGTCCCCACAAGCTCCTGTGTTGTTGGCCTGTGCTCCCTGCCTGTGGCGCAGTAGATTTTTCAGCTCCATGTGGACAGATGGCACGAGGCCAGGCTGCATGCGTGGTGACTCTGCAGCTCCTCACCAGAAGGGCCGCAAACATATACACAAACTTTAAAGAAATACTGTAACTGTGTCTGTGTAAATGTCTGGATTTTGTATGTTACATTTATTCGTCTCACTGAAGGTCACGTAGGGACAACAGAAAACCTTTGCCTCTCTTTTTTTATCCATAAAAGACATAAATGGGCTCTCTGAGACGTTGCATTTAGTCAGCTCTATCCTTGTGTAGAAGGTGTACAAGCTAAAACCCTGTTCTTAAACTCTTTAGCTCTTTTTGAAAAGTCATTACAGCTCTGTGGTGAACTGCTGCTTGTACTGTATTTGCCAAGACATGTTCCCCTCTCTCCAAGATATGGCAGAAATCATGGGTCCTTCTAATTGTACCCTGCCCTGTAGAGATGAGACTGCTGATAAAACACACACACACACACACACACACACACACACAAAGCCATGATTGTTGATGTGGTATGTTCAACACTCCCTCAGGTCTGCAGAGAAACTTGTTTATCTGCATTGGTTGCTGATAGCTGGGTGGTTGATTTACAGGAGGAATGGTAACACAGGCACATAGGTTTTAGCCTCTTTAACACACAATACCCTATATAGAAGTAGACTGATAAATTGACCAGGACGATTTGTTAGCTGATATTAGCTTTTTGTAACTATGTTATTATCATGTTGTATACAAGTTGGTTGAGAAGTAACAAGAAATCTAAGCAGCTTTGATTGGTCTGATGCTGTCACTCCACTTCTGGTCACTGCTGTGCAGAATCTGGTAGCAAAAAAAAAAAAAAAAAAGCAAGTTGGCAGTTGACATCTGAGAAACTGTAGCCATAAAATGTTTGATCTTTGCTTGAAAGAAGTCAAACAGTTCATTTTGTACAACAAATCAGTTAATAACTATTACACAGGAACTCTCAAATACTTTTTATATATACACCGGAAATGAAGAACTACCTACAAGATAGGAAAAGCATTTTAGTCCAAATCACAGCTACTTAAATATATTAGTGCAGTGACACTAAAATAAATTAAAGAAATGAATGGAAATATCAAGATAACTGATCCAGGTTTTGTCAGCAGGTCGACTGTATTAGTGATGCTCTAAATAACTTATTTGCCATTTTTACTTTATGCATCCTTGTTCGGAGCTGACTAAACATGGAGTCACTGATGTCCGCAGACAGCAGAGTAAAGTCTAGATGCCGTTTTGAGTTAAACCTAGGTCTCGTTTTCCCCCACAGTTAAATTCAGTATCTGTGAAATAACAAATATCATCTCAGAATAATGACTGTGGACACATAACAAACATTTTTAAATTGCTAGAATGAATAGTTGTTATTTACTTACTAGCTTGTGTATGACATTACCAGGATACTAACACTTTTGAATATGTTGTCATCTTGAGTGTATTTTCCTTCACTTGGTGCAAATAATGACCACATTTCTTGCCTTTTTAACTCAGGAAAAAATAATCTCCTTTCATCCTATTGCATGAGGTCAACATGACTGGTGGAGTTCTCTCCAATCGCATGCAGCCTTCAGTTTCCCTCCACTATGTGCCTCATCATACTCCTGTGACAGTTTCATTTGACTGAAATCATCCTTTCATCAAAGGTGATGAGCAGTCATCATGGTCACACAGGTGAAAAAGTCAAGTTTGTGGAAAGAGGTGCAGTTGTTTGGTTCACATGTTTGATCACTGCCTAGATACATTTTCTAATATTAGAACATTTTCTTGATTTGCCCGGCTTCTCTGGTGACTGGAGAGCACATGGCCAGAGCAGCAGCCTATCAGAGTGCAGGATTAGCTTTCCCTCTCTCTAGCAACAGTGAGTTACTTGCTGCCTATTCATTATTTATTTTCCTGTGATCTCCTTCAGCCGTTCGGACTCTGCTGACAACAGAGTGCTCTCCCTCTCAGTCTCTGTTTTTTTGCAGCTTTTTGTCACGCTCTGCTCTGACTGAATAAAAAGTCTCTAAAACCAGGATGGATCCGGTGACGCTGAGCTTAATAGCTGCTGCTGCAGCTGCCCTGAACTGTGAGCTCCAACAACACTATCAAACCAGGACTGTAACAGAGAGGACTCTCTCATGTCACACGACTTTTTCTGCTCTGGAACTCAGCAGTAAAAAAGAGCTACTTGTTAAGCGTGCTCCCTGTGCACTGCTTTTTCTTCTACTTCATCTTGTTTTTCACTCTTTTTTGCAGCTGCTTTCTGATTATAAACATGTGAAACATGGCAACTGGAAAAATGC